>NC_051213.1:10664947-10669947 GCF_015220715.1 Pygocentrus nattereri
GCATAATCTCCATTGAAAAGCACTGGTGGACTGAATGGGGCACTTTGCAAGGGTGGACAGTATCTAAGTAAATCTAATTAGTTTCTGTACTTAAGTAGTTTTTTTTGTGTATCTGTACTTTACTGAAATATTTCCATTTTGGGTGACTTTTTACCTTCACTCCTCTAAATTTCAAAGTCAAATATCTCACTTTTCACTCCACTACATTTTGCAAAATCTGTCATTCCTTTCGGTTTATGTATGTATAAAAATGTAACATGTCAAAATGAAAGAAGCGCAAAGCAAAAACATCAATCAGGGCACAGCGGCACTTTGTTTTGAGCTTGTTTTGACCTGTTGGTCATACCAACCCAGTGCAGCACACGGTTCAACGTCAGCCCAGCAGCGTAAAACTTTGGCAGAGTCTGTTCAACATAAATGATGAACTAACCTAACTTTGTGTAAATAGAGCACAATATAGAAATATGTCCACATATGCAGTCGAGACTGATGTGTCTTTTCTCTGAATTTATACAAATACTTTTTCATTTTATAGTAAATTTATAGTAAAAATGTTTATGTTTAACAGAGACCTACAGATCAACACAGTAAAGGAAAATCATTTGTGATCCTGAGTTAAAAGTAAAATTTGTAAATAAATCTTAAACTGAAACTTTGCAACTTTGTAAAAAGTTATTTCAGAGCCACTCGGTTCTCCCTGATGGAAATTGTTTGCCTTTAGTGTTTACCAGTGCTTAAGATAATTTGAATAGACATCAGCTTCAATAATTAATGACATTCTATTGAAAGATTGGTTTACCAAGAGTGACACTAGAGTCATTAGAGTCATAATTAATCTTTTAGTACTTTGACTTTGAAGTACATTTGAAGGCAAATACTTTTGTACTTTTACTCAAGTGGAGGTCTAAAGGGAGGAACTTCTATTTTTACTGGAGTAATATTTCACCTTGGGTATCTTGACTTAAGGACATAATATGTGTACTTTGTCCACCACGGGCACTTTGTAGCAGCTGCACATGAGCCAAAGGCCACTATGCTCAATGCCAAGGGTCAGTAAGACCCAGCACTGTGCTGTGGAGAAGTGGAACTGTGTTCTCTGGAGTGATAGAGCTCCATTCGATACCCTTTCATCCAGCATCAGTACCTGTCCTCACTAATGCTCTTGTGGCTAAATGCAATCAAATCCTCACAGCAATGTTCCAGCATCTAGTGGAGAGCCTTCTCAGAAAAGTAGAGGCTGTTACTGCAGCAAAGGAAGGCAAACGTGTTATTAATACCCTGAATTTTAAAAGAAAATGTTGCATGATTAGGCATCCACACAGTTCTGGACATACAGTGACTGATCTGAGGAGAGATTTTTGGTTGCCAATGCGCTCGTATTACCCTGGATAGTGTTGCGTTATAAATTAAAAAGAAACAAAGAAAAAAAAGCTGGCCTTATGCCATCAGACAGGTTAGTTTTATATGCAGTGGATGTGTTTATTTTGTGACACCCTGAATCTTAGGTCACTGGCAGAAAAATGGTAACTTTCTACATTTTTTCCTCTCTCAATTTTCTCTCCAATTTAGTCGTGGTCAAATATACTTAATTATTTAAGTCTCCCCCCATCACACAATGCTACCAAGCTGGGAGGCTGAAGGCTAGCACATGCTGCATCTTTTCAAACTCCTGCTAGCACAATGTCCTTGGACAGCCAATTCTGTTTCATTAGCTAACAGCCACTTTTCTTGACAGTGATGTGGGGGAGTAAGGGTAGGGGGGTGATCATCCAACCCACCAAGACAGAGCAAGGACAATTATGCTGTCTTGGACTTCCATTCAGCAACAAAAGCCTGTAAAACTTCTTAACTTCTAATAGAAGTTAAGGTAATGATTTCATTCACAGTCATTTTTGACCATTTTCTGTTGGTCCATTCATGCTCACACAATATAAAAGAGCAGCTGTTTGGTTTTTTTAAATAGAAGAAAACAAAATTGAAAAAAAGGCTGATTTGAAAGGTTTGTGAGATTTGGATTAATACATATATTGTTTTTGTTCACCAATATTAAAAATTCTGCTTTGCTTCATTTAAATAAAATATATATTTTTGATGAATACAACTGGTTGAGCTGCTTTTTTTTAAATGTCCATAATCTACATTTTATCCTACATTACATTTTGTTTATGTTAAGCTTATCCTTTTGCATGGGGGGTGTTGGAGCCTACCCCAGTGGCCATTGGGCAGAAGGCAGGAAACACCCTGGACAGGTCACCAGTCCATCACAGGGCAGAATGTACAAAAATATTAAAATATTAAATATTGAAATAATTCATTTTAGACGACCATGGATATCAGAATACACAGTTCTTGTTACTGTGTCTTTAAGACTGAATTATGTAAATGGCCTCTATTGTGATTGGTTGCACTGTATTGTGCCTCCTTCAAAAAGCAGTTCAGACTGAAACACAACTAATAACTTCAGTGTTAATGGGTGGAGCTAAACTGGTGTAGACTGACACTATAGTAAACATGATATATAGTACAGATGTAAATGTGTTCATTTTTGTGACATCACAGAAGCAATAGATAGACAAGACAATGGCCTGTTCAGTCTGCACATATGGACAGTATAGACTGGGGAGTGAAACTTACATACTACTTCAATCTCAGTTGAGGTTCAGTTCTGGTGAGGTTTGGGTGAGGTGGACAATTTGCACTTGTTAGCACATTACAACCGCTTAGTTGAACAGTTAGTTGAACAGACAGGTCAATGTGTCTGACGTGCAGAGGCGTAACTAATGAATTACATTTTCTCTCCTTACTGTAATTGAGAAGCAGTTTTCCTTGTAATGGTACTTTTTGGAGTGGAATTCAATCATAGTATTTTTATTCTTTTTACTTCACTACTACTTTTCATAATGTTACAGAGTAAAAATAGATCATGACCGTATCAGTTCAAACCAATAGGAATGAAGGGCGGTTAAATTTAAAATATTCACCAATCATAAAACAGCAGCTCTGGCAGGAAAAACACTACAGAGAGGTCCAGTTTATTGGAGAACAGATGAGAATTTAACCAGCATACACGAGGAACCGACCACGTCCAAAAGGTCGTCTGCATTTATAAAAAATGGTGTTATTATCAGCGGCCAAACATCACAGCTGCTGAGATCCGCTCTTACAACTAGACTCCAGCCTGAGGGAGCGTTAGGCGAACTAGCTGATTTTCTTCTTTCTTTTACAGCTAATGTTTCTGTTTATTATGCTGGAAATCTGTTGCCTAAATTTTATTATATTGTAGCTTTTTATTTATATATATATATATATATATATATATATATATATATATATATATATATATATATATATATATATATATATATTTATATATTATTATTATTACAGTGACACTTGTGTAGCTGTTTAACTGTGAAATGCAGTTGTAATGTCTGATTCTGTATGAAGTGATCAGCATGATTTCTAGTGAAATATATTACAGTACAATCTGGGCAAATTGCTGATGCTGCTGCTGATTTTAATGGTGTAAATAATCGGAACAGATATCAGTGAAAATATACAGTGTGAAGGCTGTGAGTGTGTTCACCGTCTGTAGAGGTTCACACCTGTTAATATAAGCCAGAGTCCAGTGTGATGGGCAGCAGGACTCTCACTAAAATTACATTAGTAATTAAGCAGTTTTTTTCTCTTAAATGAACTCAATTAAACAGTAACAGCCTTTGAGGGATTCTAAAATGCTTTATTAGAAAGAAATAAACTAGGACGTCTTACATAACCATCCAACCTTGAAACGCATGAAATATAAACCTTGTTTGTTACACAGCTCACAAAAATATGTGTAGATGTGCACTAGCAACTGTGATCAATCTCAGCTCTCAGAACTTTAGCTTTAGTGTTTTTCTGTGCAGATTATTTCCAATGATGTAGCCGAGTCAGCTCAGAAATATGTTCAGGTTGTGACAGAGGAGATACAAAAAAAGTAAGCAACTCAGCCCTTAAGTAGTTTTTCAACTAACTTCGTATTTACTCTTACTTGAGTAATTATTTGCAACATTGCCAAGACAAGAAATGCCCTATCCCTGCGTGACGCAGAAACACTAGTACATGCCTTTATTACTTCTAGGCTAGACTATTGTTATGCACTACTGTCAGGATGTATGAGCAGGAATCTAAGCAAACTTCAACTAGTCCAAAACCCTGTAGCCAGGGTCCTCACAAAAATTTGATCATATCAGTCCAGCACTATCATCACATCATTGGCTGCCTGTTAAATTCCGTATTGATTATAAAATTCTTTTATTGACATATAAAGCCCTACACAGGCTCACTCCTGAGTACCTACAAGACCATATTTCCCATTACGAGCCATCACGACTACTCAGATCCCAGGGTGCTGGCTTATTAATACTTCCTAGAATTCATAAGGCTGCAGCTGGGGGAAGAGCCTTTTCTTATAAAGCCCCCAGACTCTGGAATGATCTTCCAGAAAAAGTTCGGGACTCAGACACAGTCTCAATCTTTAAAGGCTGAAAACTCACTTATTCAGTTTAGCTTTTGGTAGTTAATGTTCCCCCTTAGATAAAGGTGGCAGATCCAGGGGTCCATGGACACAGGGAATTATAGTAAACTGAGACGCTGGTGCTGTCGTCCCTCTGCTCGTACGCGGTCACTCAGGTTTGTGGACGGTGGAGCGGCGGAGGGATGCCAAACTGTTTCAGAGTGCTGCCGTGTCTGTGTGTCCTTCTGGTTCTCTCCTTTTAGTTAAGCTGTCATAGTCAGATCTGCCGGGGGTCATTAGCCACACTCTGGAAATGTTCACATTCTCTGTTTTACGTACAAACAGACAGAATAAAACTAATTCCCTCTCCCTGCCTTTTTTCCGAGTATATCACTGCCCACATGTCTGGCCGGACACTGAAGGACGACTGACTATCGAGCCCTCCTGCTACCCACTTCAGACCAGCTGCCCACACCCCAGCTACCGCCACGTGCCTAGTACT
>NC_051213.1:10674947-10802447 GCF_015220715.1 Pygocentrus nattereri
ACATTTCGACAGAGAATGTACACATCTAAAGCGGAAAAGCAGAAAGAAAAAAGATAAGATGAGGAGAAAAAACTTAACAATAAAGGAATGTTTTCTCATTCATTCCATTTGGCTTGTAGTTGGACTGCAAGAAGTAGTGAATCTGGGGTCTGTCTCATGAAGCAGGTTCAGTTTAGACAGTGTCACCTTCACAAAACCCGACAAACACAGATGCAGTTATTTTGTTTTACAACAGATATGAATAAATTTCTCTGTTAATGCAGGTTTACATATCCGGGCTATGTTTAATACTCATGCACACCAAAATATGTACAAAATAAAGCATGTATAACAAAAGTCACCACTGCCACCAGGATCAGATCCAACTAAGCCTAAAGTTAGCTGGGTAGGCAAGAAATACTGTGCAGTGAGGCAGATCCTTTGATTAAGAGTATAACAGCTCATCTGTTCATACTAATGTTATAACTGCTTATTAATGCTTTCAAGGCCTTTATGACCTATTTATTATCCATTAATAAACTATTTCTCACTTCATGAACTCTTTATAATGGTGGTCTTATTTTACCATAGTAAATTTCTTAGTGGGGCTAAGAAAAATGAGCATTACCACAAAGATTTAAAGAATTTTGACTGAATTTTGATACTTATTCCCAAACTTTCCATTGGTATCATAGAGCACAGACAGTGGGTATTTTATCAGTGGTATCTCTATGAGGTCAGACTGTTAAATTTTTACTGAAAACCAGTATAATCTTCCACTTTTAGCACTATTTGGCGGTCAGGGTATTCTCAAAGGGAGGCTATGGGTTTGCCTTTAAAATCCAGGAGAAACCCAGTCTACCTGTCTAAGTGTTCCAAAGCCCAGTTAAGAGCTTAGGGCCGCCTCTGCATACAGCAGCATGGATAAAAGAGGATCAAATAAAAGAGCAGTGAAATAATCCTTGAATATCAGAGATATTATACCTACAAGCCTTTATCTGTAGTTCTGTAAAAAAAAATAGAAAAGCTGTTTTTACTGCTAGGGTCGTCCATTGGATTGTGAGGAATTGGTTGTTGTGCAATGTGGTCTCCGCCTATTTAGAACATTGTTCCTTATCGGGATGAATGGTATTTACTCAAGCAGAAGCTGAGATAAAATCAGGGCTTGTGCAATGATACTGAACCTGTAATAGGAAGGTAGGGAAGCATTCCATGCAAAGCTGAACAGGTGAATAAGTACAGCAACAGTGTAATACGTTACTCAATAGAAGGTCCGTCCTTCACTAGATCAACACAGAGCCTCAGAATGTGCTGGAGCATGCTGGGGGCGGAGAGAGAGAGAGAGAGAGAGAGAGAGAGAGAGAGAGAGAAAAGAGAGAGAGAGATAGAGTGAGAGAGAGAGAGAGAGAGAGAGAGAAAAGAGAGAGAGAGATAGAGTGAGAGAGAGAGAGAGAGAAAAGAGAGAGAGAGATAGAGTGAGAGAGAGAGAGAGAGAGAGAGAAAAGAGAGAGAGAGATAGAGTGAGAGAGAGAGAGAGAGAGAGAGAGAGAAAAGAGAGAGAGAGAGAGAGAGAGAGAAAAAAAAGAGAGAGAGAGAGAGAGAGAGAGAGAAAAGAGAGAGAGAGATAGAGTGAGAGAGAGAGAGAGAGAGAGAGAGAAAAGAGAGAGAGATAGAGTGAGAGAGAGAGAGAGAGAGAGAGAGAGAAAAGAGAGAGAGCGATAGAGTGAGAGAGAGAGGGTGTGCACAAGAGAAATGGAGTGAGTGAGAGATGGACAGAGAAAAAGAATGAGTGAGTGAGAGACAGAACAGGAGAGAGAGAGAGCAGAGCAGAAGAAAGAGGTAAAACAACAAAAAGAAAATGGAGAAAGAGAGAGAGCAGTGGAAAGAGGGAAAGAACAGGAATGATAAAAAAGAGTGAGAAAGAGCGAGGGAGTGAGCGAGAGATGTAGAGCGAAAAATGAGAGAGCATAAGAGAGAGCGAGGTGAACCAGAGAAAATGGAGAGAGAGAACAGTATGGAGAGAAAGGGATTGATTGAGAGAAAAGAGAGACAGTGTGAGAAGAAGAAGTCAGAGGGAATGAGCGAGAGACAGAGAAAAAAGAGAGAAAATAGAGAGGGAGTGTATGAGAGATATAGAGAGTAAAAAGAGAGTAAGTGAGTGAGAAACAGAGCATGAAAGAGAGAGCAGTAGAGAGAAAGGTGAAAGAGACAGAAAGAGAATGGAGAGAGAGAGAGAGGGAAAAAAGGGAACAAAAAGAGAGCAAGAAAAGAACTAGAAAGAGGGAGTGAGCAAGAGACATAGAAGCAAAATGAGAGAGAGTAAGTGAGAGACATTGAGAGAAAAGAGAGTGAGTGTTCGAGAGAAATACAGAGAAGAGAGCGGGAGTGAGCGAGACAGAGCATGAGAAGGAGCAGAAAAGAGAAGGAGAGGTGAAAGAATGGAGAGAGAGAGAGAGAGAGCAGTAGAGGCAGAGAAAGAAAGGGAACGATAGAGAGAAAAAGAGTGAGAAAAGAAGAAGTGTGAAGGAGAGTGAGAGACATAGAGAGCAGAGAAAGGGAGGAGAGAGAAGGAGAGAGAGAGACAGAAGGAGGTTGAGAGGGAGAGAGTAGAAACAGGGTGTAAAGCAGGAAAAGGGCGTGAGAGAGGCAGACAGAAAGAGAAGAGAGAGCCCTTCACTGCGAGGTAATGAAGCTCTGTAAACGGCTCGCTCTTGTTTTTCTAAACTCTGTTTTATTGTAGTTAATCTGAATGAAGAGGCCGAACTATTAAAGCTCTCGAGGGCTGACAGAGAGAAACACTTACGCTTCCATTCACTGCATCAGTTAATTTACTCCCACTGGATCAGCACTGATAGCACAGCGTGCTGTCACCTGGTTTAGTGATTGACTGTGCTCACTGTGTCCGTGAGTTGTCCAGTCTGTTATACACTCTTTTTCTCCCTTTAGTGACCTGCAGGTCCCGTCCACTCATTTAATTGGGCTCAGATCGAAAGCTATGGATTCCAAAAAAACCCCTGCTGTGTCGTGGCAAGCCAACAGTGTTTTTAAGTTTAAACCCATGGGACCACGCTACAGACATGACACACACTCACACACACAGACACACACAGACACACACACACACACACACACACACACACACACACACACACACACACACGCATACTCATGGCAGACATGCCTTACCTTCAAGAGTGTACGTTTCGTAACCATGGCAACAGAGCCGAATCTGGGACACAGGAGATGGGAGATAGGTAGAATATGTTGTGTGAGAGGCACACTCGCAGGATGTTATCTGCAACACATCCTCCAGCTTTATATGGTCAAAGGAAACTGTACTAAAGATCAGCCGCCAACGTCATTAAGCAGCTTTTGAGTTTACTGCTTCGAGAGAGGAACGTGGAACAGATAAGGACGAGCAATGCAGATTGTACTGCCTTCATGAGTAATTCTTCAGCTATCTGCCTTTCTGTGTCCTTGAGGGACATTTTTAGAATAGTTCACCATTTCAGCATTTTATTTCTCCCATAGTTACATATTATTAACTTAAGCTAACTTTTTTGTTTGTTTTGTTTTTAGATGTGTTTTTAGGGTGAAATTCTAGATTTTCTTCTTGCTCATAGATCAGACTTTTAATCTTGTATCTTTAATCTTGCATCATTTCTGAGTTCAATTTGAGGGAAAAATTATTAAACCCAAAGTCAATTAATGTAGCTTATATCTTTAGAAAATCTTTTGTGGCAATTTTCTGCTGCTTTTTTAACATAAAACACGGCCATAATGCCATAATGTTCCACCACACTGATAGATTAAAGAATAGAAATAGAATATTTTTTAACTAATAATGGGTGCTTGCATAAAACTTTAAGCAAATTATTTGAGATACATTTTTTAGCTAACTTAAGTTCATTGCTTTAAAATTCAGTGGCTTATGCTTAAGTGTTGTAACATGCTGACAGAAAACCAGATGTGTGTTGATGATAGTTGATGGTGGTTTAATGAAAACAAACCAACCGTAGACAAAAAGGGGCAAAACACAAAGCGTAGTCAAAGTCCAGGCCAAAAGTCAAAAATACAGGTCAAACCAACCAGCAAAAGTACCAAGGGAGAAGGCAAAAGTCGGAATCGGGACAAATGAAGCAAAAATGTCAAAACACACTGTCAAACAATCGGAACAGAAAGAGTTTCAGGGAAACAATACCTTGCAATGAGTCTAACTAAAGCCTGGGCTTAGTCTTCACTACCTGTCATATGACCATTCACAGGTGAAAACATTTAATACTCAGGAGATTGAGAGTGCTGATAGGAACGAGAGTTCGAAGTCACATGAGATTCCACTGAATCCTGGGTAATGGAGTTCTCTCTTGGGTTGGAGTCCAAGTGCAGATGTTCCATCACGTGATCTCCCCAAGAATTCTTGGAGATGAAGTCTGTGTCCTTCGTAGAAGGAGCCGAATGCATGACAAGTGTTTTGAGCTTTTGCCAATTATCAAAAACTTAAATGATGAAAAAAAGCTTCAATTCTATTTTTTTTTCTTTTTTGTTCTTTTTTTCCACTGAGGTTCTTTTTTTACTTAACCTCTTATTCTCCGCGGTATATCTTGTTTTTTTCCATGTGAATTTACATGACCAAATCATAAGGGAAATTATTCAGTAATTGCATGAAATAAATGTCATTTTTTATTTCATTTATTTATTTATTTGTAAACGTTCCCCTCAAATTAACAGAAAATATGTTTTACGACCACACACGCTGTATGCTTATAATTTGCTGCTGAAAGCCAAAAACCTTAGACACTCTTTATATTATTTCATAAAATATTAGTTTTAAAGAGCAGATCACTGAAGAGACGTCATCTGTTTATAGTTTATAGCCCAGATTTGGGGAAAATGGATCGACTTTCAGTAGAAAAAAAAATTGTAAGTTCAGCTTCTTTTATTATAAGCATTTAAAATGACATCACCATCTATTTGACTGGAAAGAAGACAGTTCCAGCTCTCATATGACACCCACCTTCTGAATGTAGCTTAGGAAATATGAAAGTTATGAAGAACATGACGAAGTGCGTTTTGGAACCACTTTAAAATGGAACCAATTTTAAAAGACATTGATATTAAATTGTAAACAGTTTTAAAGCACTTAATGTACTATTCTGTCACATCCCAAGTTCTGTCCATCTCTTTCCCACTTTCAGCCTCACCAGACATCTGATTACTGGCCCTGCCTTTCTTCACCTGGACCTCATCACTCCTCGGTTTTAAAAGCTCTGCAAAGTCTCTGGCATCTTCACAAGATTTCGAGCCATGTTTTGTTGTACTTCTGCCTTCTAGATTTGTACTTTGTCAGTACCCTTGGGAGTTGTAAGCCTGCTTTTTTCTGTCTTGTTGGCTGTTTTTTTAGACTTGGACTATGTGTTTGTCTGCTATTAAAAGCCACTGCATTTGCATCCAGTCTCCTTCTCCTGTGACCTGTATTTACCCTGCAGTCCATATAGTCCATGCAAAAACAGCCGGTTTTTATTTCATTGTTATTGTAATGCCACAAAAAACACAATATTTACATACATGCTTCTCTTCAGCCTACAGAAATTTAGCTCTGCCTATTCACAGTGAAGCATTTCAGCCTAGACTCCTTTTTGAATCAGGCACAATACAGGACGGCTAATCAGAACAGAGCTCATTTACATATATCAGTCTTAAAGGCACAATTACAACAGCCTAGTAATTGTAAATGATAAAGAGAGCTTGAAAAATTGTCATATAGAACATTAGTTATTACTTTTTTAGTACAAAAAAAACACTCAAATGTAATAAACAGAGTTTAAATATAGTCAGTCATAC
The DNA here is from genome assembly GCF_015220715.1 of Pygocentrus nattereri. Taxonomy (NCBI): domain Eukaryota; kingdom Metazoa; phylum Chordata; class Actinopteri; order Characiformes; family Serrasalmidae; genus Pygocentrus; species Pygocentrus nattereri. The sequence continues at coordinate 10,680,768 of NC_051213.1, forward strand.
ACATCAGTCGCTGAAAAGTAAACATTGTTAAGAGTGGTTTAATGTGAAATGATTCACTGTAGAGAAAATTAGAGACTCTGACTCAAAGAATATTACTGGATGATAACATTTATAAAATCATAATAACATTAGTATCCATCCATTTTCCAAGCCGCTGCTCCGTCAGGGTCGCGGGGGGGTGCTGGAGCCTGCTGGAGCTTGTGTTTACCTTCCAGTCCTGTCCATGCGCTTTTGTTTTCACTGAGTTCTTCCCTGTCCTGCCCCCTTGTTTTCAGACGTTGCCCTTGATTACACCCACCTGTGTCTGGTTAACCACCTGTGTATTATTTGCCTGTAGTATTTAAGCCCTGAGTTTGTCTTAGTTTGTTGTTGGTCTTTGTATTCTCTTGTGGTGTAGTGTATTATCTTTTTGTCTTTGTTCTGTCCTGTGGTGTTTTGTTTATTTCCAGCATCTGTGGTGTTTCCAGTCTGTGTTTAGTTAAGTTATGTCTGTGCCTCGATACCCCCTTGTTGGCTCCTTGACCCTGGACTGTTTTGACCCAGAGTATGGATTTGCCCATAATAAATCTCACTTATCTTAGCATATGTGTCCGCATCATCATCGCTCCAGGCATTACATGGTGAGATGGGCAGGGGACAGGCAGAAAAAGGCTGGAGATTCTTGGAGTCTTTTGCACATTCAAATCTGCGATACAACTCATCCAGGTCATTGGTGAGCTGGCAGTCAATCACAGGAAAGGGTATTTTTTCCCACCTTGTAGTTGATGATCTCTTGGAGACTTTTCCAAACTTGAAGTTGACTCATTAGCAGCAATGTGGCTTTTCAGCTTTTCTGAGCTGTTTTAATCCCTTTGTGTAATCCCTGAGCTGGTGTTTGGCCTCTTTATATGGAAGGTGCCTCTTTCATGTTCAGCTGAAAACTATGGTTTGTCTTTGCTGTATTTGACCCATGCTGTAATTGAAATGCAGCTGTCCTCGCAAAAACTGATGCCTGATGTCAGTGTCAGTGTCAGTGTCCACGTATTCATTTAATTTGTCTGTTGCTTCTTCAAAAACAGTTTAGTTTGTGGATTCAAAGCAGTGCTTTAGCTTTTCATTGTCTTCACTGGTCCACCTCTTCCCTGTTGTCATGGCAGGCTTGTTTTGAAGTTTTGAATTTCTGCCTGTATGTTTGGATGAGGTGAACAACATAGTGGTCAGAATGCCTGACAGCTGCATGCGTGATGGCATGATAAACATTTTTAATAGTGGTGTGGCAATGATCCCAAATGTTCCCTTCAGTCTGTTGGCACAGGTGACAAGTGACAGGTGTATCTGAACTTGGACATTTCCTTTGTTAGTTCTGCGCTGTTAAAGTCTTTCATTATGATGAGTAGTGATTCTGGATTCTCTGTTTCGACTTTATTATCTGATCAACCAGCACTTGTGTTTCGTCACCCTGGTGTGTTTCCAGTGGTACATAAACAACAAGCAAAATGAAAGAAGAAAACTCTCTAGAAGAGTAGAACGGTTTGCAGGTGATGAAAAGTGGCTCTAGATGAGAAGTGCATGATTCTATCATTATCCTGACATCTTTAAATCAGCATTTGTCAGCATATAAGCAGATTCCTCCTGGTTTTGCAGGTGAGCTATGTGCCTCTATTTGATTTGTGCAGCTGAAAGACGGGTAGGTGCCGCATGCTGTCAAAAAGTTATGTCGCCATAAAGCAGAGGGCAGATTGAAAGGGTTGAAAAGCTCTTGTTGATTTTGGCAAGAAGAAGCAATGCTTCCATTTTGTTGCATAGAGAAATCTATGCAATCTCCACTGCACAAGCATTCCTGTGCCTTTCCATCGCCTGCTCACCAGGTTGAGCAGAGCCAGTGCACCCATTGCCAGGTGAAGGTTTTTGAATAAACTCTGAAATAATTAGAGGTCAAACGTTGTTGATGATGGTCAGTAACTGTTCCCTGCTTCAACTGACTGAGTTTGATGAACAATAGATGGCATTATCAAACAAAATATTAACAAAATAATCCAAACACAAATGCACAAAACATACTCGTCAAGGTTGCCAACTGTGGCATCATCTTGAAGTAAATTTATTTTATTATTTATTATTAGATAAAAATGTTGAGAAATCAAGGAATTTCCCTTTTAAGGTTAAAGCAATAGACTTAATAACATTGCTTACTATCACGATTGGCCCCTCCCACTCCTCCATGTGCTTTTCTGTTTACTTTTTATCGTCTATGTGCTTCTTTGTTTGGTTCCCTCCCGGTTCGGCCCCTTGTTTCTTGTCTCCACCCTTGATTGTTTCCACGTCAGTGATCAACTTTCTGCTCTAAACTAGAACTTCACCAGCCAACCTGAGCTGGATGATTTTGAAGGGTAAGTAATTTCAGCTTCAGTGTAGCCACCACACTCTGTCTAAATGCCCTGAGGTCACCTTTCCTCCTCGTTCTTTCCAACTATAACAACAACACTCATGCATGTTCCTACACGACTGGACTGGCAGTGCCAATTCACACTCCAAATCCCCCGCGGCTGCTGAGCTGCAGCGCTCTCCACCAATGGTGAGAGAGGGAACGCAGTGTTCAGCTCAAAAATAAGACAGGGCAAAATAACATGGGCGTGTTGCACAAATTCCAGCTGAATGAATTGTTTTGGCGGTGGGCCAGTGGGTGCTCCCAGCGCCAGTTAAAACACAGATAGCGGCTGCTTATTGTTCTGTTAGGATTTACCCACGAGCTGGGATTTGGTGGGAGTGTAAAAGTGGGAGAAAAACAGTTTCACAAACTGGCTATGGGAGAATTTCTTTAACCACTCAGCAGACAGGCAGACAGACAGAAAGGTCGAGGTTGCAATCCAAAAAGCTTGGGTAAAAAAAAAAAAAAAATACAGAGAAAAAGAAGGAAGGATGAAGAAATAAAAAGAGAGGCACAAGCAGTGACTAGTTTAGTAGGTGGGGAGAGAGTGAGAGAGTAAGCAAGCAAACTGACTGAACTGCCCTTTGAGTCACTCAAATCCTTTAGACTTAAACCTTTTCACATACAGACACACAATCAGTCATTTCTCTCCAACGCAAGGTTTATTTTCACCTGGACTCAGTCTGTGCGTGTAGGTGTGGGTACAGAGTGTCGCCTTGCGCATTTAGCGCTCAAAGTGTTTGTATCCTGGAATCAAATGTCACAAGCAGGAAAGTAAATCATGTGTGCACATGTAAAGCCTAGGAACACTCAAAGTAGCTTTTTGGCAGCCTGAGAAGTGACATTCATTTCAATGTAAATCAGCAAAATCAAGGATTTTTACCTCACAGACTTCCAGAAGCAGTGAAAGCTTTGGCCTGACCAAAAGTTCACACTTGCAGTTTTGTTTATTACTGTGCCATCTGGCATGTGTACAAGACTGTCCCTTTGCTAGAATTTGAGAAAGCACAGTGCACAAGACCACTCAATGCACAATAAACACAATACCAATGCCTCAAAACCACCTCAAAGCAGTATTGCTAAACGAGTTAAACGAGTTGCTGAAATTCTGAAGCGCAGTCACAAAAGTATTGGGGAAGAACACTAACATTGCGGGAACATTAATGTCTGTCCACAGAGATGTGACACATATCCTCACACTCAAAACAGATCTTAAAAAGTGCTTCCACACTTTTGTTAAGCTCAGAAATATTATTTTTAGCATATATATGCACAGCCACTGATAGACCCAGGGGGTGTTTAACCTGCACAATCACCCTCTTGGTGCGATTTGCCTTCTGCCATACTTCAACATCCATTTCATGAAGATGAGACTCAGACTTGCATTGAGTATAGAGCTTGCGGATCGGTTTGGGGTCTTCAAGATCCATTGCTCTTGGGCACCCCCTCTGGTGCATTACTGACCACCTGTGGTAACTCCAACCTGTGCTGCCTTACCACAGTGCTTGAAATCTAACCAATTATATACTGATAATCTCTTTAAGAAAGCATCATATTCAATGTGGCTATTCTGGACAACAACCTAATATAATGTTAGCTTTAAAGAGGTAAAACACAGGGATGATGTAGTTGCTAGTAGATTAGTGTAGCAAGTAACACTTTTTCTGACTAGTGACTGAGGTTTAAATCCCCACATAAGTAGTGAAGTTGGGCCTTTTGGCTGCCTTTTGAAAAAAATAAAAAAACGCTTAACAATATGTTTGATTTAATCTGAAACATGAATACACTGTCTCTTTTCACCAGAGTGTTTACACTATGTTTATGTTCATGCCCTTTCCCACTGTGATCCCCTGCCCCACCACCAAAATATTTTAGACATATTACTCAGGCCAGAGTGTGCACTTAAGTAAAACTACAAACCATAAGCACCATCATTGGTGAACTTTAACCTGTGAATTTGCAACAACTTCATAGCTTTGTTGACCTCTGAAGGTCCTTCATATTGTAGAACTGAATATTCAAAATAGAGAAAACATTCATTTTGTCCGACTATAAATTAATACATAAAAGAGAAGCTCTGTGCACACAAACAGCTGGACGTCTGGAGTAGATGGTGTAAATGTTTGCATTTGTATTTTCTTTTTTAACTTCTTTTTTTTATTCTTTTACTTTTCTTTTTTTTTACCTATGGATATTTATGGTTTACAGGTTAGCCAGCTTGCTAGCAAACATATTTGAAAGGCAAGGAAGGAAACTAAAAGTAATCTTTGCTGTTGTTTTCTCCTTCTCAAGAAAGTAGCTCAAATGCTACGTCACTGCTAAAACAAGGAATTTTTCTATCATCGCTAAATGATAGGTAGTAGACAGTAACTGTCAGCCAGTAGTAACTCTGTAAGCCACTCCAGGAACTTGCAGTGTGTTTATGGATGTAGTAGATCTAAACTACAAACGTCTGTAGTTTTTTTTTTTAATATTCATGGTTGGAAAGTTAACTAATGAGCTGGGAGCCAACTCGGATGGGTTAGCAAGCAAGCTAACAGTGCTTTTCTTTGGTTGCAAACGTTATGCAAGAATGGGAGGTGAGGAAGAGTAAAAATGTACATTTTCAGTGTAACTGTGGCCTAGAAATCCCAATGGAGAAACTCACATTTCCTAGAGGTGTTATTGTCACCGAGGTTGAGCCTCTATACACATAAGCTTTACGTTATTTTTGTGTTTTTAGTGTTTATGGCAGCTTGTAAGCAAACAACTCAGACAAGTCGGCCAGCAATCTAAGGGGTGTTCAAATGAGACCTTTATAAATGACGTATGCCATGACTCATGCTAATGGTCAGTCAACACATTTGAGAGGAAACACAAGAACGAGACATCCATCCATCCATTTTCTAAGCCGCTACTCCGTCAGGGTCGCGGGGGGATGCTGGAGCCTATCCCAGCAGTCTTCGGGCGGAAGGCAGGATACACCCTGGACAGGTCACCAGTCCATCGCAGGGCAGACACACAGACACAGACAGTCACTCACACACTCACACCTAGGGGCAATTCAGCATATCCAATTGGCCTGACTGCATGTCTTTGGACTGTGGGAGGAAACCGGAGAACCCGGAGGAAACCCACGCAGACACGGGGAGAACATGCAAACTCCACACAGAGAGGACCCCGGTCGCCCGGCCGGGGAATCGAACCCAGGCCCTCCTCGCTGTGAGGCGACAGCGCTACCCACCACGCCACCATGCCACCACAGAACGAGACATGATACACATTTTGAAACTGACTTATAAAAAAATAAATCTATTTTTATATTTAGTTTGTGTTGATCGTTGTGCTGAGGTTTCAGGAGGCCTGCGTTTTCAAAAACAGTCAAAACTAGCTTTGCCTCCATTTGCAACTAGAGAGAAGCTATCCTTGATTTTGATTGGTCAGCTGTGATGATGTATACCACTTTCATGGGGCACTCAGCAAAAAAGTTGACCATTATTCAACTTGAATGTGCAGACTAGAGCAATGCTTTTCAATCTTGGTGCACATAGCTTGGACAATGAAATAAAGCATGCTTGAGTTTGAACATGCTAAGTCACTGCTAAGTTTCTAATTCCATTTTTTTTCACTATAAAACTGTGAGAATTTCCTTGGAAATCAATCAAAACAAATCCATCATACTTTTCTACAGTGCTTTTATTGCTGCTGTGCAGGCCGATACCCAGTTGAGTCGAATAAAACAAGAACTAAAAGAAAATGCTTATTTTGAAAACGTGAACTGCGGTTTTCTGTGGCTGTGGCTTAAGAAAGCTTTCCTCTAATGAAGAACCGCTAACTCACATCTCTATAAGCCAGAGCAGGAATTTGCTGCATGTTTATTGTAGAGGTGTTACTGTCACTGCATTGTCACTGAGGCTTTTCCCGTCTGAGCCTCTTTACAGATAAGCTTCACATCCTTCATGAGGTGGCGAACGCAGATTAACACCACAGAGGAATTCACCAAAGACCGTCACCATGTTTGCGGGTCAAACAAGAGCAAGATTCTCGCCACAAAGCGTCTTTGTGGCGGAGCGACAACAGCTCACTGTGTGCAGGATGACAATGGCACCACGAGTTCAACTGACACTGAACTTTTTCCACATCTGAGCAGAACGAGAGAAAGCCCACAGCTACCTTTCAGAAAGGCCTCATTAAAACCCCTGCTCCGCTGCCAGCGCCCCGTACGCCGCGCGCAGTCGGCATTTGATCAAATGCCTTCAGCCTGAGTGTGCCTGCTGGAGAACTGCACTCATCTCACACTGTCGGATGAAGGCACCTGATCCCTGGAGGGGGAAAAGAGGAGGCTTGTCTTTCCCATGCTCTGCTCTTAACTTTCCCCCTCTCTCTCTCTCTCTCTCTCTCTCTCTCTCTTTCTGCCTCTCGCTCTTCCACAAAGAGAATATACATGTGAGTTAACACTGTTGAGAGAGAGAAGGACAGAGAGAGTAGGAGACAGAGAAAAGGAGAGAAATGAGAGTGCAGAGAAAGAAAAAGATAAAGAGAGAAGATAGAGTAACAAGAGAAAGAGAGACATAGAAAAAGTGATAAGAGAAAGAGAAAAAAATGAGAAAAGAAGAGAGAGATGGAAGGATGAGGGAGATAAAATAGAAATGAAAGAAACAGGCACAGAAAAGTGGGAGAAAGAGAAAAAGAAGAAAGAAATACAAAAAGAGAAGAGAGAGGAAGAGAGACAGACCCAGACTAAGTATGTAAGAAAGAAAGAAAGACAAAGAGTCAAAAAAGAGAAAGTGGGAAATAAAGACAGAGAGGGAAGAAAAAGAATAGAGAAAGAGAATGGAAAAGATAGAGAGAAAGGAAGATAAAAAAGAGAAGACAAAGAAAAGAGAGAAGTAATGACAGAGACAGAAAGAGAGTGAGAGAGAGAGAGGATAGAGAGGAGAAGACAAGACAGAAAAGAGAGAAGTAAGGAGAGATTGAGAGAGAATGAGAGATAAGTGGTTGAAAGAGAAGGCAAAAAGAGAGAAGTGGAGAGAGAGAGAGAGTGATAGAGAGAAAAAGATGAAAATATAATAGAGAGAAAAAAAAATAAGGAGAGAAAGAGAAGAGAGATACAGAAAAGTGGCAGAGAGAAAGAGAAGACAAAAAGAGAGAAGAGAAAGAAAAACAAAATGAGAGAGAGAGAGAGAGATAGAGAGAGAGAGCGAGAGAGAGAGAGAGAGATAGAGAGAGAGAGCGAGAGAGAGAGAGAGAGAGAGAGAGAGAAAGAGGTTTTGCCTCTGTAATAGTTAGTTGTGTTCTCACAGTAGCATTCTCCTCTCAGTGCTTGGGGCTGTGGGTCTAAAGCTGAGAACAGCCCAAGGCTTCAAACCATCACCATTCAGCTCACGCTGCACTCACTGCACAATCGCTGGGAGAGAAATATCAGTACATTGTAGTTTGATTGTGATGCATTGAGAAAAATAGACTCAGATGGAACTGATGGTCCAAGTATCGATAATATTTGTTAATATACTAGTGATCCCCCAATAAGAGCTCGTGGTCTAAGTTCACATCCCACTCTCAAAAACTCTGGAGAAGAGCATCTGCTAAATAGGTAAATGTGAGAGGAAGATTTCTGAATGTTCTTTGTCTTCTTCACTGTGCTATTTTGTTCAGTAAGGTAGGGTAAAGTGAGAGGAAGAAAGAATAAAAGGTAGTTGACCCAATTTTTCTAATTCGGGGCATAATGTACAGTCAAACATAATAAATCACAGTATTTTACAGCATGTCATCTTGCAGTACTGAGCATGTCACAAATCTTAAACCAATCGCAGTACAATAGCATTGTGGAGCTCTGGTGATTCCCGTGTCTACTGTACACATGCTCTCGCGACCACTGCTCCAAATCGACTGTTACTTCACTCCCTTCACTTATTTATCAATTTGTTTGTGTTTGTTTGCTTATTTATTTCACCCTCTGTGGTGGAGATTTCATCAGACCTGTGATCAGTCTTGCATGGCTCATTCTGTTGTCATTCTGCTGTCAAACAGCAACAAATAAAAACAAACAGTCATGAGATTTGGCACCGAATATTTCATGTCTGGTTTACTATTAACCAAATCCATTTGATCTCAGTGACCGTCCAGATAAATAAAGAAAACCGAATGACGGCATACATCAAATGCAGTCTGCACATTCTGGATCATCATTAATCAGCAACGCCCATCTAATATTGATTAAAGGCCCATGAAGGTGAATGATGCTGGAAATCCAGACAGGTGTGTCACCAGAATCAGGAAATAAAGATCTCTGTTCTGTCGAAGGAAGCCATGAGGTGTTTTTAAGAGTTTCCGTGCGTGTATACAGCCGTATGAAAACACCTGAATGCCCCAGTTAAATCACATGCTTTGTTGATTTGCTAAGTGAAATTAAGTAAAGCTGTCTTCTAAAGGGAACTAACTAAAATGTGGCATTTTGGTAGAGCATCATTTCTATTTATTTGCTGGATTTTATATAGTGGAAGAAAATAAAACACAACATATAAAATGTGCCATAACTTTGCACAGGTCACATTTTATGTTTTCTTTATATATATATATATATATATATATATATATATATATATATATATATATATATATATAAAGTCAGTGGAACCAGAATTTTTACCAAGTCATTCTGGGCAGTTTCTTTTAGTTTATTCCTCATGAAATTTACACACAACATAAAGAGCAACAGGCATTTTCACATTATGTCAATAACTGAAAAACAACAAAAATGAAGATACTAGGTTTTCTTCTGACTATATAACTTGTAGTTCCTCAATTACAGTCTATAGTCCATCTGTTTCTCTGCATACTTTGTTAGCCCCCTTTTACCCTGTTCTTCAGTGATCAGAATCCCCACAGGGTTGTGCCGGTGGTGGTGTGTTAGTGTGTGTTGCGCTGGTCTGAGTGGATCAGACACAGCAATGCTGCTGGAGTTTTCAAACACCTCAGTGTCACTGCTGGACTGAGAATAGTCCACCAACCAAGAACATCCAGCCAACAGCATCCTGTGGGCAGCGTCCTGTGACTGATGAAGGACTAATGCATGATTATGATTATGAAGCAACAGCTTTCAGCAACACAAAACCGTGCAGCAACAGATGAGCTATTGCCTTTGACATTGTCTTTCCCAATGCATTAAATTTGTGCGTTCAAATTTGCAAAAAAAAAGCCAAATTTTCTCTGTAGAGGACGTGTTCACTTATTTTCACGTAAACAATCAACAAGATGTGTCATTTGCCCAGGGGCGCCCAAACTTTTTCATATAACTTAGTATGCATATATGTGCATCTTTGAGTGTATTTGTGCGAGTGGTTGCTCTGCCACTCCTCCACCCCAGAGAAAGATGGATGAATTCCCAGGTGGGGAAGCATTTTCATATCTTGTTTATTAATACACTCTGATTAGATCCATTAACGGCCGCTGACTGAACTAATCGGCGTGTAATTCGTGATGTTGCTTCGCCCAACTGTCCATTTCGCATTCCTCTAGTGCCTTCACACATGTCATAACTTTTTTAATAGACTCGTGAAAAATAATGTTGTGTCAGGGGGTCAGCTTTGATTTTTTTTCTCCTGCTGTAAGCATATTTCACATGCAATTGATTGAGCAGCCCAGAGTCCATTAGCGCATGGCTATGTGCGTGCAGGCATGCAGATGAGACTTGGGCACTAATATGAAACACGCTGAAATGACGTATTGCTTCTTCAGTCTATCTCATGCAATACTGCACATTTTGTGGCTTTTGTCTTTCTATCAGTCTCCATCTTCGTAATAGCAGGACATTGGCTCTGGCTTTTTTCCTCAGACCAAAATTATTCATTAGGAGCTCATGTTTAATCTCCTAAAGGGGATGTTTTTCAAAATGTTCTGCCCAATTCTGTCATTGGGATGTAAACAAATTCATTTAGAGTGGTTTGATGTGAAGTGGTTCATTTTAGAGAGACTTGCTGACTTGCTATTTGTTCACAGTGATGATAGTGCTGATATAAACAAAAGAAAAACAGTGGAAAAACTTTTTAAAGGACTAATTTGACTTACAGCTCCCTGCTGGTACCCCTCCACCTTGAAGGGATGCTAAAAAGTATTTGTTGTAGGCCAAAATCATTTTTCACAACCGTCATAAAAAATGTCTCAGGCATCCGGCAATGAATTCCTAACCTTTTCACGTAATAACTTTTAATGATGTAGCTTTTAGAGGCATTAAAATCTTCAGACATCTTCCTACCACCACCAAAGTGAACAATTCTGAGCCTGTAAGTCAAGTGGGAGTACCGAATATTTCACATCAAACCATTATGAATGTTGTTCACATCGTAATCACTTAAATATCAGATATTTTGAAAGTCTATGGAGTTAAAAGTGGTTGCATATCCATGTTTCACACATTTGCATTTCAAAAACCTCTATTTTTGGCTATTTTGTGTGGAAATTCCGTGATGAATGGACCAAAAGAAATGACCCAAAATGACTAGGAAAAAAATCAGGATCCATTGACTTACATTAAAAGTAAAGTAGTGTTTTTTTCCTTCTCCTGCAAAGTTATCATTTTGGAGATACAAGGTTTTGTTCCGACAGATATGTTCAGTAATTAAATGAAAAGTGATGCAGGATTATTCAAGATTCATTCCTTGCTATACAGTGATGTTGGTGGGATCTGGATTTGGTACAGCTCAAGATTGTCAATGAAAGCTATTATGCAAACAAAGAAGTAGCTGTGAAAAGAATCACTGACTCTGATGAGGTTATACCTGTTATCAGGTATAGCACTCAAGCGCACTCCGCTCTGAACAGGAAGAAGAATACTATTAGCATTTAGCTACTATCTCCATTATCTCTGGATAAACAACAAGAGAACTGTTCTTTTTATGGTCAATGTACTGCCTCTTACCAAGGGCTGAAGATCCTTTTATTATTTGGTTTTATTGATGTTTCATTGAGGTAAATCAAGTGACTGTTGTCCTGGGCTGCTATATGTAAGCTGTTAAGAAATTACACTTTCTTCTTCTTCTTCTTCTTTCGGCTGCTCCCTTTAGGGGTCGCCACAGCGGATCATCTGCCTCCATCTTGCCCTATCCACTGCCTCCTCTACTTCTACACCAACCATCTCCATGTCCACCTTCACTACATCCAAAATGACACTTTCACAAAGAGATGTTGACTTATCATTTATAATTTAATCAAATCAAAATTTTAAGGTAGTCTGGCAACAAATTTTTGCAAGTTAAAACATCAATTTATTTATTGCACAAGCCCAACCCTTATCCAGATAACCCCCTAAATTGCCAGGGTCCACCAGCAGGCCCAAAGTTTTACTACACACTTCTATAACCTAAGAATAGCTCAGCCAGTTTGCTTTGAATTTCCTGTAGTTACTGAATAATAAACTTTAGTATGTACTAAGCTTTGGAATTTAAGGGGTTTATCATGGGTAAATATCCAGGAAAAGGTCCTACCCAGCCTCTCAGAGGCCACAGAACTACAGGAAATTGACTTGCTCTATGAGAAAATAGTTTGTGGGTAAATTCATCCCCTCCCGCTCCATATCTGTCTTCCTGTCAACCTTTTAGGTTTAAAAGTATAACATTTTTTAGGTTTCAGTTTCACCCCTGGAGTGAGGAATGGACATTTAGGGGGTTGTACCCAAAACTGATATTTAGATGTAATAGTTTATCTATGATTTTTCAGAAAGCTGAATAAACATTGGAGGATGCTTATCAGAAAACGGAAATATTAGTGGTACTGTTACAGCCCCTCTCAGCTGCAGATCAGCTGTGTGGGGAAGGTGTACATGAATACTGAACTGCAAGATCAGATTTTCAATAATGCCCTGAGGAGATACAGACTTAACACACACACACACACACACACACACACACACATACACGCCCACAGAATGTCATGTCTGAAAAATAATTGGTCTCAGCCACTCACGATTGTTTTCTGTAAATCAGCAGCCACATCAACAGGAGACCTGATACCCAATTGTGGTGAAAGTCTACTCAGTAATCACATTGCATTTAATAGCATTAACGTGATCAGTTTCAGCTCAACATATGTCCATAGTTAAGCAGATGCTTTTACCATTTATCTGCCTGAAAGATGTGGGGAAAAGGATATCACAGCAGACGCTGCCTGTCGATTTTCTCAACGCAACACACAGAACATATCAAAGCTGCATGCACACGGAGGCAGGGTCAGAGAGATAGACAGATAGTCACAGAAAAAGAGATGAGTGTATGTGTGTGGGGGGAGGGGGCTAGTGCAGTGTGTGTGTGTGTGTTTATATTATCTCATATTTTCAGGATATTTTGAACTGAAAGTTTAAAGCTATTTCTTTTCAGTTACTGGTGTTATGATTAGAGTCAGGTTTACAATTCAGTTACACTTAGATCCTCCTTAAATATTGAAGAATGGGAAATATTATATGTATATGTAGATACTTGCCTTCACACACACACACACACACACACACACACACACACACACACACACATATATATATATATATACATGTGTGTGTGTGTGTGTGTGTGTGTGTGTGTGTGTATGGGTCATTCTACAGAAAAATCCACTTTTTTATCTTATATGTGACATATTATTATTATATTTCTGTTGTTGGAAGAAAACCTCATATCTTCAAAATGATAACTTTATAGGACAAGGAAAAAATATACTTTACTTTTAATGTAAGTCAATGGAACCAGGCATTGTTCCAAGTCATTTTGAGTCATTTCTTTTCATCCATTCGTAATGAAATTCATCAACAATGTAAAGGGTAACCGGTATTTTCAAATTATGTTGAAAATTGATATACGAGGTCTCTTCTGAGAGCAGCAATATATATATATAAACATATATCAGACATATCATTATAACCTCATTATTATATATAGAAGCTCATATATTTATAAAGTTAATTTGCAACATATTATTATTATTATATAGGTACCTACTTATATGACATACATATGGGTCATATTACTATTACATATACATACATGCATATGCATAATACATGCGAGACATGTTATCATTACATATAGATGTTTACATACCGCTGCTTTTGGAACAATGCTCGTATCTCCATTTTTGCTGCTTATAGTTTACAATTCATTTCATAATGAATTCATTTAGTAATGAATGGACTAACAAAAATAGCTCAAAATAACGTGAGGGAAAAGTCTGGTTCCACTGACTTACATTAGAATTAAAGTATGTTTGTTCCCTCACCTGTAAAGCTATCATTTTGGAAATACAAGGTTTTGTTCTCACAGCAGCAATATATGAAATAAACTTGAGATATATATGTAGTATTATTACATTTACACACTCATATAAAATACATGTTAATATTGTATATAGGTATTTAAATATTTTAATACATATTGGACACAAGTATGACCCCATGTCCTGACGTGGTATAAAAACAAACCTGCGTCTGTGTGTGCAAATTCAGAAAGATAGACAGGTGCAGGCAGACAGAAGATCAAATCTTCCCTATCATTTTCTCCAAGAGACACCGACGCAGCCTGTAACAGCCTCGGAAATAAACTGGCAGACGTCCCGGTTACCATATCAAAGATCAATTTCTTCCAATCTATAATATTTTTCCTCTCCTGTGTTTCTTTCTGTTTTGGATGTGGATGGTGTATGCTTCTGCTCCTCAAGCAGGAGTGTAAAGTGTAAAACAGTGAGGTGTACTCAGCCATGGAAGCAGTGATGTCAGGCCTGGATGCTTTGCTGAGTAATTTTTCACCTCACCTGAACACGAGAGAATAAATGGAGCAAGAGAAAATAAATGAAGGCAGAGACTTTCCTTCCCCTCACTTCGTCAGCCTCGAGTTTCTCCTGAGCCCTGACTCAATGCGAATGTCATAACAATTATGTTGAAAAGAAATGTCACAAGGGTTATGTGTAATTGTTGTGTTTACTAAATACTGAAATGCACGTCGTACAGGGAACCGCAGTTATTTATAGATGGAGGTGTACAGCGATACCCAGTAAAGTATCAGTTTAGGGTACACATAATTCAACTTTAGACACATAATAATGGTGGATTTCTCTCTGAGATTTTTCAGAAAGCTGACAGAACATCTAAGAATAGTTACCTTGGATATAGTTTTGCATTGGAAAAAGCTGTGGAAATTTACAGCATGAAGTCCAGTTTAGTCACTTCTGAGGCGGCTTATTTTTGCTTTCACACAAAAAGCAACATATTACATTTGGAATGCAGAATTAAGTAAAACATTCCACTCAAAATTTCTGAAATGTGATTTACAGCTTATGCGGACCAAAAGCAAACAAACCGCAGTTCGACGTTCAGGCCCATTAAAACATGGGGGATCCACAGTTTATGGTTTTACATTCCATTTTAGTCAATAGTCAGATTATTTTTGCTGTCACACAAATAGCATTTTCTTTTGTCCTTGAATATGTTTGCTTTGGAATTCAGAACAAGCTCTATTAAACGCTCCATTAAAAATGTGCAGATAAATGATGCAAAGCATGTCCAAACCAAACCTAATTGACATGTCTTCTCAGGCCTGGCTGCAGATCCATTATGCCATTCAAAGTTACAGTTCGTGAAAAGAAGTTCAAGTATTTTACTACTGAATACATTGCCTCTGCTATCTAATTCGGAGATACCCTTTCCTGGTCCTGGAGATCTACCACCTTGGAAATTTCAGTTGGTTCTAATCTTCAGCAGCCAGCTGCACCAGCTGAACATAAGTTTGATGATAACCTCATGTTGAGAGTAGTTAGTTTAAAACTATAGACACACAGAGTTTTGGCACCACAGACACTTATGGTACATTTTAACTAGTAGTGCATAAAGTGATCTAACATAATAGCTATTTCAATTTGCTGAATGACAAAACGGTATTGTTAGCTATGATAGACAGCTATGTTTTAAAAAGATCAGCATCACACACAGCCTGAGCAGTCACCCACCTGCTTTGGAACAACCCTGTAGAAAAAGATCTCAGTGCCAGATACAAAGCAGGACTCAGGGCTCCATTCCTGCCTGTGTTGTGTAATCTATGGCAAGGAGGTCTGTGATATTTTCTATCTCCAATCAACGAAAACGGGTGTGATTTATCGTGCAGAACTGGTTGCCAACTCAAACCAAGATGTATTTTGTTTTCTTGCATGTTTTTCCTTTAAGTCGACCAGCCAACTGACACCTGCTATATGGTGTGTGTAAATTCTAGATTATAACTTAAAGCTACATTGAAACTATGTTACTTAGTGCAACTGGTTACGTTCTAGTAGCTTGTAAACTTGGACATCGCAGTTTATGTTCAAACTAGGCTAAGATTGAACTTGCATCTAGCTGGGGCAACTGGCTGCTGATGCTTCTGGGGGCCTTCATTACCTGGATCTGGCGTGTTTAGTTCTATTGGAGAAAAACTCTGCAGGCTGGTAGATCTTCAGTACCAGGATAATGATGAGTCACCACCCTACAGGAGTCAACAAATAAAAGCAAACTTAATCCTTTGCAGCAATTTTTTTCATAGAGAAAGCCCCCAAGATAAAGTCTAGCCAAAAAAAAAGCGCAAACAACTTGTACTCAGGGTTTGTTTGGCTTTTTCCTCATTTCTAAGGCAAGCTTGTAGATGACACTAATAGCTAGGAGGAGTGTTGTTAATAAACAAAAGACGTGCCCTCGTTTATTTCTGGCACAACACACGCTCACACTTGTACACGCTTTGGCTGTCAATGAAGCTGAGATGTTTTGACTGCAGGACCAATCTAGACTGAGGTTCACTCCAAGCACAGCTCTTTTATGTAGCTGTCACATGGGAGTCCCGCCATGCTGCTAATGGGATTACAGCACCTCAAGCATGAAAACATGGATGAAAACATGGCCGGTTACGTTCTTCAGCCGTTGCTCTATATCTTATATGCACTCCCTGCTGCTATACTGACAATAGACGCTGTTAGGTGTCCTGGCTAATGGAAAGGATTGGTCATAAGAATAATGTGTCAGCTTCTGCACCGAAGCTGCTGCGATTTGAAGTAGCCCTGACCCTGTCCAATCATATAAACAGCATGTCAGAGACAACGTATTCCTAGAAGTCAAGTGCCTCTTGGAAGACTTGCATGAGGATTTCACGGCTGGAGACAGAAATGGAAAGCAACTGGACATCACGGCTCACACTGTGAGCTATGCAAAGCAGATCTTTTATAAAAATTAATTAACTAGCAACACGCTTGAGCATGCAAACTCACAAAGATGTCTAACAGATTTTTATCACGATTTGAGGAAGGAAAGGAAATTATATATGAAAAGATTTAAACACACAGGCCTGAAATAATAGACCCAGTCCACTGGACCCAACTATTCTAGTCCCGTTTTGGTCACATTCTGACATAATTTCTCAAATAATTGCCAGGTTTGAGGCAAATTTTTTCTAGTTTTATCAGACTGATGGGCTCAGACAGAATTTTGTTGGGCTGTGGTCAGGTTAAAACAGAAGTGAAAAAATATAGTTAAATTGAGGTGGAATTATATTGGAATACTGTTGGGTTGGAACAGAATTTTGACAAGCTATAATCAGATAGGGACAGGATTTTATTGAGCTACATTCGTGTTCAAGCTGAATTTTGCTGAGATATAGACAGACTGGAACAGAATTCTGTTGGGCTACAGTGTGCTTCGGACATGCGTTTTCAGGCTACAGTTAACCCCTGAAAACCTCAGGTTTATAACATAAAAAGGCTTGTTATTAAGTAACTATGTAGACTTCAGTGCAAACTGGCTGAGCTATTCTTAGACCATAACAGTAAAATAAAACTTTGGGCCTGCTGGTAGGCCCTGGCCATTTAAGGTGTTAAGTTGAGACAGACAGAATTTCTTTGGGCTACAGTTAATTTAGGACAGAATTTTGTTGAGCTACTGTTGGGATGAGGCAGAATTTTATTGGGCTACAGCTAATTTGGGACACACAACAATCAACACAGTGCTCTCAGATATATATTGAGGTTCAGACCAAAGACTGGATAAAAGCTCTAGCATGACCCCCCCACTCACACATACACAGATGCACACACAAGGAAAACATCTTAACACATGCACACATCGGCTATAGTGTCTGTGCATGTAGTGTTCTGTTATTCCATTGTTCCAGCTCCAAACACACCTGCAGTCCCTTCCTTCCTGCAGAACGGTTCCCACAGGCTGGTGGAGGGCCTGAGCCTGATCCGCTCTGATGTAATTACTTAACCATGTTCCCAGGATGGACAGAAAGGAAGAGGAGGACAGAACCGTGGTGAAAGACTAAAGCCCCTAGTGCTCCCTGAAAGCAGAAGTGGTGTATTGAGGTCCTAGGATTACCCCTAAGAATGATGTAATGAGGCACCCAGCAACAACCTGCTTCCCAAACAAAATCAAACATTAGAAGTTTTCCAGTTCCACTTCCTTTTTTATTCTGTTTTGAAACTGCTCAAGCAAAGTAATTGTCAACAATGCTGAATGAGGGTGTGGTTTCGGCCTTTAAATGCGTGATTGCAGTTTCCCAGGGACGAAATGGATCGTGTGTCCTCACGCCCACCCAAAAGGTGAACGCCCCATTTCCAAAGGTGAATAAACATATAAACTGTCCTCTAAAAAGCCAGTGAGCCTGCTTCAGCTCCAATAACATCCACTCACTTTCCCTGTGATGGGTGTCAGCTAATGTTATGTGAATGGGAAAACTGTCTAGCACAAACTCTCTATTTGTGTTCTGGGAAGCCATAAAGCTTCTCACAAATGTGTTCTTGGGTTTTAAGGCCTCTAGCTCCATGCTCAAGTGGTGAGTGTGCAGATGTGTTCTTGTATCTGGCTGACACGGTGAAGTATGTCGAATAGCCCCTGTGTCTCCATTCACCTCAAGTGGGCTTATAAAATCTACCGCACTTGGCACTGAACGCCCACTAATCTTACTGCGTTTAAAGACTTCGGTCTGTGGAAATTGAACAAGGTTGATGCATCGCCAAAAAAACCTCCAGAGACACCGCCGACCCACTCAGAGAAAGATGTTAATTCAGCCATTTTCTCGACGCTGCTTTCAATATACTTTAGCACAAAGCAGAAACAACAGCCCATTAACGCTACTGTATTGTGATACTGGAAACTGTAAGAAAAATAACACATGATCAAAGCTGGATTCAAAGCAATGCATCATATTTTCGTGTGTGAAGTAATTCAAAGTCTTGTTGAGCAGAAAATAAAGTGCCACAAATCAAAACAATAAAATTAGAAGGCTAATTGCATTGCCTCTAAGTTTTTGACTGGGATTCTTAGAGGAGAATGGATAAGACTCTTGGTTCATTAATCAATCCAGAAGCCATCAGTGAAAAGCTCTCAGAGAGTGAAGAGCATTAGGCAAAGCAAGAGCACTCAAAGTGCAGGGACAAAAGCGTTCACATCAATGAAGACTGCCATCATTAAAGCCACCCGCATCACTCTTTCAGTATGGCTGGAAAGAGGGAAAAAAATCAAATAAATAAATAAATACATGTAAAGCCTTTCTTCCTCCAGTCATTATCGGCTGCATTTATTTTTCACGGTGCAAAAAGAAAGAGGAACTTTCTCTTGCAACTTTCCCTCAGTTCCTTCCAATACTTTTCTTTTCACACCTAACTAAAGTCATATTCACACTCTCTGTGGGTGTCAGGAACGCCTGCCAGTCTGACTAATTTCACTTATTTTTGGGCCGAGAGTGGATAGTCCTTGAGCTCGGAGCTCTTGGCCCACTGCCACTGCCTCTTTTTTCTTTTTTCTACAGCAGCCATTCTTCCAATGCCGTAAAGGAGTATCGGACCATTGTTACAGCTCAATCTACAAGACGCGGTGTGCAAACAGTATTATCTTGCTGTAAGATTCTAATGCTGTCACACCATATTGTGTTTTGCAGAGCCAGTATTGGCAGAACAGGGTGCCATCTGAAACCTGCCGGTGTGTTTAGACACCGTGGCCTACTCGTCTGACCGTGCTTTCTCAATTTACGCTGTGTCTGCTTAATGTGATCGGCTTGATGTGCAATCAGATAAGGAATCAATCAAAGTTTTTGTCACAACAACGTTACATGAACATAAAATATCAGTTTAGTGATCTACTTGCTTTACATCAAGGTTTGTGTGTGAAGGTATTCTCAACGTGATTTATGCTTCATGTCAAAATGAATACAACTTCAAGTGCAGGTTGGGACAGCTCATCTTGTGCACACTCATACGGATACATTTTTGCCTTCTGCCCACAATGTAGTTATGTATTCAACTTTCAAAAATGTATATTCTGGGTAGGATAGACATGGAAATGTAGAATGGGGGTTGGGGTGTTGGAGCCTATTGCAACACTCATTTGAGGCAAGATACACCCTGGACAGGTCGCCAGTCCATCACAGGGCAGACACACAGACACATACACACTCACAATCATACCTAGGGGCAATTTAGCATCTCCAGTTCACCAGACAGCATGTCTTTGGACTTAGGGAGCAAAACGCAACAGCCAAAGAACACACAAAGAACATGGGGAGAACATGTAAACTCCACACAGAAAGGATGCTGGCTGCCTGGCCAGGGAATTGAACCCAGGCCCTTCTTGCTGTGAGGAACATTGCTTCTTACTGCACCACCACACAAAAAAGGTGGAAAAATAGCCAATTTTCACAGTAACTATAAAATGCAATTTATTTCTGTTTTGTCGGTCGCTCAGTTGAGCCGTGCCATTTTTAAATAATGTTGATTTACAAAACCAGAAGCAACCTATCTTACTACCTTTTTAGTACAGCGGTTTGATATCAACAAAGCTGTAGTTGGGCTGTCCATTTTTACTTAGCACAGCCATCTTTATGAAGAGGTGTTGACAGTTTTCACAGCAGTGGGTTTTTAACCCGCGTCTTTGGCCTCTCATTGCTTGCTAGCAGCCAACAAAGAGTCACATTTCACACACAGCGAGCCAACAGTCCTAGCTAATCTGATAACTCATAAAATTTTGTTTGATTGTATTAATTATAAGCAACCAAGTACATTGCCAAATTTAGTAGTGGAATGAATCACTTGTGGGCCTTCAGAAAGAGGCTACGTACTGAGGATCTTACAGAACTCCACTGGAACTCCTTCCAGTGGTTTATAACTATTTCAAATACTATAAATATTAAAAGATATAGACATTTAGCCTTTATTGTGATATTTATTTACAAAAATAAACATCAAAAAGCTACTATGTATCATTGCTGTCAAAACAAGTATCTTCAAAATAATAACTTTTCAAGAGAAAGTAACGTTTTATTTTATCCAATTTGGAGCAATTCCATTGGTCCATTCATCATGAAAGTTTCACACAATGTAAAAAGCTCCTGTGTTCAATTGCTGTAGAAAAATTAAAATTGGACATTTTGGTGTTTATTAAGTTGCATGACTATACAGTCAAGTGGAATTTGATAGACTACATTAATTACAATCAATTTAATCATATCTGTTTGCATTTGAAGTGATTGGTCTGATTTAATCTTCTTGTGAGCCACAAAAGCCTTTTTGGATGGTTGTATGGGCCGTAAGCTGCAAACATTCGGGAACCCCTGCAGCACATGATATGAATATTGTTAGACTCTGTTCTTCCAAAATAAAATGCTAAAGCTTTTTCGTAAGAGGTGAAGGAAGAGAACAATCACAAAGCAGTAGAGCTAATATTATCAATGGAATTAAATGAAATTCAACACAAAATTAATAATTACATGTTATTTACTTAAATGTTACAGAGTTAAAGGAAGGTACTTTACGCACTACAGCATTTGACTACTAGTAAAATGATTGTGATTTCTGAGTATTACTCTCCACCTGTGGTGTCATCTGATAGGCCTCTGATTATAATGTGTTCCCAGCTTCAACTTTGAATTTAATTTGAATCTGCTTTATTCATTCTTTTACAAGTGAACATTGTTATTTACAATATAGAAACAGCTCTGCAACGTACCGACACAAAGCTATCTTTGTTCACTGTTGTTCAGCTTTATTACTGTAACAGCATTTCAGTGTGGATGGAAAACTTTCTGAAAACAATGTGAAAATGCCAACATGAACAGAAAACTTTCCAACACGAAAACAGTTTCTAATGTATCTGTATTAGAGTGGTAAGGGCCTGAGGCACTGGAGTCATATGGACTGTGACAGATTTTGTGTTTTAACATATTTTTTTCACAGGAATTTGTCTCTGGAATCGGTCTCTTTTAGCCTTTAACTCATTTCAGTGAAATTCCACAAGGGAACATTTAATCTAGTCCCATCACCAGCTCGTCTTAAATATCCAATTATGGAACAGAACAGTGTCCAACCAGGGCCAAAAAGGAGACTGTGTCTGGCTTGGAGATCTACAATGGCAGGCCGCTTCTATCTGATGGCCTATTAGACCATCTCTGCTAAGTCTTATAGCACAAAACTCCCTGAAAATAATTTGGACGTGAGTGGCTGTTCTGTTGCTGGATTCTTCTTTTTGAGTGCCGTTTTTTGTGAGGCTGTTTATTAAGGGCCTTAATTGCGTGAGCCCTGGGATAAGCCGGAGAAGAATGTGGGAGCTGTCCAAGCTGTGGCTTTTGCCAACCAGGCTCCAGGAGGGGCCGTGGGCAAATGTTTGGCACAAATCCTCCTTCTCTCTCTCTATGTCTCATGACTCTCTCTTACTCTCACTCTCTCCCTCTCTCTACCTATCTATATATACTTCACTCAATGTCTACATACTTACAGTTATATTTAGTTAAGTTGGGCACCCCTGGCAAAAATTATTATGTTGTGAAATGACATAAACAAACTATAAACTCTGCAGTAAACTATTTCAAACAATAACATTTTTCTTATGAAATCATTTCTAGGTGTTACATTAACTTACAAAATACATTAAAAATGATGGTAATTGTGGCATGTGCAACCATTTGGATAACCCTTCCCATTATAAAGTCTCAGAGCTTATTAGAACTGATTAGACTGTCAAGACTTTTAATCAGAATTTGATCAGCTGATGACCATTCCCTAGCATAATACATTCTCTGACACTTTCAAACTTCATACTAATGCTCAACAAATTATGGGCTCCTCTAAGCAGCTGACTGAGCACCTGAAAATTAAGCTAATTAATGCTTACATAGCATGAGCAGACTATAAAAGGATGTTAAGGTCCTTCCAGCCTACAGGTTCCACTGTCTGAATTGTCATTAAGACATGACAGGTAAGGAGAACTGTTGAAGCCAAGGCAACATTTGGAAGACCAAGAAAACTCTCAGCTAGAACTGCTTATATGCGGGCCAGGAAGGCAAAGCAAAACCCCCATATGACAGCAAATGATCTGCAGGAAGGCACAGGCAGTGCAACATTCTACTCTGCAGCATTGCTTTGCATGGAAAAGCCATTAGGAGGAAACATTACCCACCATCTCATTTCAGAAGTCAACATCTGAAATATGCAAAACAATATCTATATAAGATATGGGTGTTTTGGAAAAAAGTACTATAGACTAATTGAATGAAGGTTTAATTATTTGGCTGCAGTCTCCAACAGTATATTATATTTGAAGAAAGCATTTGATGAAAATAATACCTTGCCAACTGTTAATGATTTGGGGTGGTGTGGAAGCCAGTGACACAGGAAACATTGCACAGATAGATGAATGAATGGATATCATTTAATATCACCACACTGTGACACTGCCAGTCAAGTAACAATTAAATATTAAATAACAATGATGCAAAACATACCACAAAATCCACCATAAACTACATCCAAAAATACGAGCTGCAGCTTTGGGTATGGAACTTAATGCTCCCTAAATTGTTAATGCTCCCTATGTTGAAGCATCATTGATAGACAATGCATGCAAGATGGCCCAAACACATTGCAGAACTAGACCCATTCTGTAAAGAAGAGTGGGTGAAAAATTCGAACACAAGAATGGAAAGACTCCCAGCTGGCTAAAAAAGCATTTACAAGCTTTAGAGCTTGGTAGAATGTCCAAACCTTTGCACATTCTACAGTTACGATTTCTATATTTTTAAGCTATTCAAATTATAAAATAATAACTGTGCATGAATAGAGATCTCTCTGTCTTGATAATCTAGATAGATAGATAGATAGATAGATAGATAGATAGATAGATAGATAGATAGATAGATAGATAGCCTTCTGTGATCATACCTAAATTGTCTTATTTTGTTTTTTTCTTTTTTTTCTTGAAATGTTTGACAGTGGTTCTACAGAGCATTTCTATGAATATTTCATTTGTTCACCAAGGCAGACAGATTATTCGTCAATCTGTTTTGTGCTCTCCCTCTCCTTTCCTCTCCAGCTCACTCCAAATGTGTTCTTCTCTTTCTTTCTTTCCTTCTTTCTTTCTTTCAAACCCAAGCTTGTGCTTTTACATCTTTTTTGATGATCATTTGTAATGACATCATAACTCATTGGCAAAAAAATATACAGACAGATGTTTGGCATGAAATATTGATCCTATTGAAATGTCTTTTTTTGGCGCGTGTGGCCAACCAGCACCAAGTCGTCCATTATTAATGATGAACGGGCATTTTCTCTGTGTTACTTTTGATTTGTGAACGGGCCGTGTGGGCACTTTATCCTCACTGAAATGTGCGGCGATGTTGCAAAGGGTGTGTTATAAATGAGGAGACCGAGCAAAGAAACAGCAAACTCAGGCCTCTTCTGAAGGATGGATGTGTGAAATCTGTCTTTCTGGTCTGCGCGAAGACTGTGCGTGTGAGAGTGTGTGAGTGTAAAGATATGCAGGGACTGCCAAAGCGTCTCTGCTGCTGCGAGGCATTCAGGTTCCACCCACCGCTTTGACACAAATAAAAGGGAATAATATTCTCTCCATGCATGAGCGGCATATTAATGCAGATGAAAGTGCCCTTTATCCTGCACTGTTTCAGTCAGGAGAGAGAGAGAGAGAGAGAGAGAGAGAGAGAGAGAGAGAGAGAGAGAGAGAGAGAGAGAGAGAGAGAGAACCTGATCCCGCAGGCTCTTTTAGAAATCTAACCAAATCACAGCCCCCACCACCCCCCACCCCCACCCCCACAAAGTGGGAATTCGGCTCCAGATCCTGTTTTCCCAAACATTTTTTTTCCTAAACACAGTAGGTGTCTCTGGACACATGCTGCCTGGCAAACCAAAACAGAACTGCAACCTTTTGCTGTTTGTGGTCCTGTTACCTCCGCATAATTTCCGTTTGCATGACTTTACATTCCGTTTTAGGCATCTTATTTTTGCTGATACATCATTACGGCATATTTCTGTCATTCGTTGCCATATCAAAATCTTGTAACTCCATTTTTGCACTTGATTAGAAAAATTATGAATATACCAACAAAAAATGCCCTATAGCTACATGAAATGAAATCTGTTTAGATTAACACACAGACCTCTGATATGAGCATTATTTTGTAGTTGATGCCCATAAGGAAATCTGGGCATTTGTTGTCTATGGGAAAAGTATTTGCATTAATTATTCTTTTCATTCAGAGTGGACATTCGTTGGATTCATTTAAAGCAAACACTGGTTGGATTCATTCAGAGTGGGCATTGGTTGGAGTAATTAATACAAACAGTGGTTGGAATCATTTAGAATGGGCATTGTTGGATTAATACGAACATTGATCAGAATCATTTAGAGTGGGCATTGGTTGGATTGGACTAATACAAACATTGGTTGGAATCAATTAGAGTGGGCATTTGTTGAATTCTTTTAAAGCAAACATTGGTCATAATCTTTCAGAGTGGGCATTGGTTGGATTCATTTAAAGCAAGTGTTGGTTGGAATGATTCAGATTAGGTATCATTTGAATTCATTTAAACCAAGCATTGGTTGGAATCATTTAGAGTAGGCACTGGTTGAAGTTAAAAACTAAAAGTAAAAAAAGCCTTGGTCTTAATCTTTGATTTGATTTGACACAATGTCTTGACTGGGTCTCACTTTGATTTGGACTGAGAAAAAAGTCTTATACCCAGTTTTCCTTATCCGGACATGCAAAATAAAAACGAAACAACTCTGAGGTGTAATTACAAGATTTTGTTAACTTCAGTATAAACTGGTTGAGCTGCTCTTAGGCAATAGAGGTGTGAAATAAAAGCCTGCCAGTGGGACCTGGCCTTTTAAGGCGTTTCGTAAAGCTGGTGACCACCAATTCAGCACTCAGTCTCTAGGAGTTCACTTCGGGCTCATTCTCTATGGAGGAAGCTTTTTTATTAACACACATTAAAGTTAGAAATTGTTGGTAACACTTAACATGAACATTTAACATTGATATAACCATGCCATAAACATGTCATAGATGATGTCAAGACCTGTCATGAAATGTCATGACAGATTATATTCAGTGTTGTGTTAAGATGTTATATTACCAGTGCCATTAATTGTCATCACTGATGTCATACTGTTTGATGTCATGATGGCTAACTAGAGTATACAGGTAAAAGGTGCTACCTAATAGCATTTGTTTAGTAATATAACAACATCCTGGTGTATGTCATATTTTTGTGAAATGTCTTCTAGTCATCATAGCATACATTTTTTAACATATTTCATGATAATTAATGGAAAGGATAACTTGACACTGTCATACTTCTGTGTCACCTTCTTATATTTAGCCACCAGGATCACGTCATGAAAATTAAAGTCTCATGACACTTTTGTCCTGTTCCCTCTTTCTGGAAATAATCTGTCATGTCATCTTATGTTTAACTCACGGTTATGTCAATGTTATGTAGCAAGGTTCAAGTAACACATTACTGAATGCTTCTCCTTGTCTGAGAAAGTTATCATTTCAGAACTATGAGGTTTACATGGATTACAAGGCAACTATATATATACATATATTTCAGGGTGAATTGTATATGTGAGAATGCATGGCATGTCTCCATAGTTAGTGAATGGCATTTTGGGGGGGTGGGCGGTGGGGTGGTGGGGGGGGTTGCTGTTGGTGGGAAATGGTGGCAGGATGAGGAAGTGCTTAATTGGCATGCAGGGAAAGTAAGTGTTCTCACTCTGCCGATCAGACGAGCAGCGGGGCATGACAAGCATACACTATCTCATAGACTTCATTAGGGCCTGGCCTGGTCCAAGTGGAGCGGCGGAGGGGGTGGAATAAGGCTCCATAGAGTTTATGCTAAACAGCCTGGCACCACTGTCTGCAATTGGAAATGCGAGAAACCACAACAAAAACCTGACAGGAAACATACAGACACAGACACAGCGAGCAGTTTTCTCACTGTGGGGGGATGGGTCAATGAGTGTGTGTGCGCGTGTGCGCGTGTGGAATCCAGTATGCATGTGCGATGAGGTCATGATGCCTACACAGGCATTCACACTGTCCAGTTATACTAATTATAACATCTAATAATCCTTATTTACATTCATCATTCTTGCAATACCTCAAAGTGCTCTATACAGGAATATTAGAAAAGATGAAGTATTACAACAAGGTACACGTACATGCTTTTTTATTTTATTGGAGACTTTTAGATTAAGATTAAGTGACCCTTATTAGTCCCACAACAGGGAAATTTCACCTATGCATTTAACCCATCCGTGAAGTGAAACACCACATATACTCTAGTGAGCACACACACACTAGGGGGCAGTGAGAACAATTGCCCAGAGTGGTGGGCAGCCCAATCCACAGTGCCTGGGGAGCAGTTGGGGGTTAGGTGCCTTGCTCAAGCACACCTCAGTCACGTACTGTCAGTTCTGGGGATCGAACCGGCGACCTTCAGGTCACAAGGTCTGTTCCCTAACCTCCAGCCCACGACTGCCCCAAAATATTTCAAAGTAAATATTCTACTACACTGTTAAAACTTTCCCATTAATGTTACATTAAAATCTCAAGGTTTATTACATACTTAGGCTTATTATTCAGTAACTACAGGGATGTCAGTGCAAACTGGTTGAGCTATTCTTAGTTTATAGAAGTGTGTATTAAAACTTTGAGCCTGACTGTAGGCTCTTGCCTTTAGAGAGGTTGAATAGCAGACACTGTAACTTTACATCATTACTGTGAACAAAAACAACAGGGAAATTATTGCATATTGAATTTAAGCTAATCATAGCTTTTTTAAAGACAACAGTCTGATCACACCATTCATTACAGCAGTGTTAAACAGTTCAGCAAACACAATATTTTGGCAGTTATATACACTTATGCCAGTCTTTTTCATGGGAAACCCAAAATGACACTACAGGATAAATGAGTTAATTGAAAAAAATAAACGTGATCATATTTGCAATATAACATGTTATAAAAAATTAAAAATAAAAGATAAATAAATAAAAGCTACCAGAAACTAACAAAAACACAAGGGATGCTGGGAAGCCCCATACCAGTACCACAACTTTCAGAAACAAGCTGCTCAAGACTGCACAGATTAATGTGCACTTTCCCAAGTAACAGTGTATTACTTAAAATCTGTCATTTTAACCTCTTTGACAAGACGATGAACCTGTATCTCCCCGAATGCACCAATTTTTACAGCAGTCTGGTATGTTGAAGCAGTGCAGTAGATTGCTTAACTATTTACTGCAATGTTTTTTTAATATATATATATATATATATATATATATATATATATATATATATATGTATGTATATATATATATATATAGACAGACTATCCTCAACATATCATAAGAATTTGATTTACATTCACAAGTAAATCAACTAATTATAGCACACCTTTTTCTAAATCTCTCACCTAAACACCAGATGTTCACTTGCAGCTTAGCAAATGTAACAAGGCTTGGGCAAAGTTCAAAAATCATGGTTTCAGAACATGAAAATGACGTAACATTGTGCACTGCATTTTTCTCTCCGATAACTGATAACTTAGGGGTTTGGATGGGAGTGAATTTTGATCCGTTTTCTAAACCAAAGATATAATAAGGAAATGTATTGTTGGAAGACCTCACAGTACTTTAAGTTTTAACACTTCAGTACATTTAAAAGCTGAAAAGATGTTTATAGATTAACTCAAGTAAAACTATAAATAGAGCTCTTTTACTTGAGTAGTATTTTACTAATGGTATGTTTACTTTCACCTTGGATTTGTGTACGTTTTGTGTACTTTGTCCACCACCAATTATGGGACCTTGACCTCCACACATGTAACTTTTATTCAGAGCAGATCATTCATTCTCTGTGCTTTGGTGTGGCTTTCAGAGACGTGTAGGGGTTGAAATGAATAACATAAACGGCTTGGAGTGACTTTGCTTGTCTGCTTTTTTATTTGGATTTTTTCTGCCCAGTGTGTTTAGCCAAAACTCATTCATGGCTTTTACGCTCCGGGCACTTTCTCTGCTCCCTTCAGCCTCACTGACATGTTTTTGTAGCTGAACCAAAGTACAAACAACACCCAAATCCGCTCTCACTCACATTTGTAAGACTCTGACCGCTACAGCTCAGCTGTACTGAGCTCCAGACAGGTGCACTCATTACGGATAGATAGATAGATGGATAGATAGATGGATAGATAGATAGATAGATAGATAGATAGATAGATAGATAGATAGATAGATAGATAGATAGATAGATAGATAGATAGATAGATGGATTGATGGATTGATGGATAGATAGATAGATAGATAGATAGATAGATAGATAGATAGATAGATAGATAGATAGATAGATAGATAGATAGATCACATACAACCATTGGTTCAACTCCTTGCTAATTGTAGCCTCTCACTCTCTTTCATACAGCTTGTTGAGTCTTTTACAGTGGAGGCTCCCTCATGAGTACTGCCCAGTGTAATGTGTTGAAGGTGCAGCTATATTTAAACAAGAGGACAACAAACACAGATTCTCAACATACAGTGCATAAGCAGCTGGGTTTCAGCCTGCAAGACTAACACAGATGGTCCAAAGTCTAGTTTTCCTAGGAAAATCCAGGAAAACTAGAAAAACTTTTCAAATTTATTTTTCCCTGATATGCATAAAATTTGGAAATACAAATTCAAAATTTGGGCTCAGTGTTTTCATTGAAAAACATGTTGCAGTTGAACATATGGAGTGACTGTAAAATGCTGCTACTGCTTGCAGGAAGCTATGAAAAGAGGAGAAATATTAGATGTGTCCAGAAGAATGAGCAAGCCTGTAGATGATTAATAATAACAGAAGAAGTTGTATAACATTGAGAATAAAGTTATAATTATACATTCATATCCAGAACACCTCATATTTAAAATATGGTCATCCTGTTTCAGGCCGATACCTAAATGACTTTAAATGGATAATAACATTAACATTAATAACATTGGTGTTCTAGAAATACATAAATAAATAAAATTACTTCTGGTGTCTGGCTTATAGTATACTAAACGACAATATGTAGATTGTTATTAAATACAATAACAGCAATTATTAGAATGACAATTGGTTCCAAACTATTGAACACTAATGCATATCATTATGAATATAAAAGTGTACAAAAAGTTATAAAATGTACAGAATTTAATAGAAGCTTTATTCATGTTTTGAACACTGTCATATAATATGAAGTAGTCCATTATGAGACACAGATCTAATGACCATTCTAACCACACCACATAGCAAAACCATCTCTCCCAGCAGCGGAAGTATCTGGGGGAGTTTGGCTGGTGTCTTTTATCGCGCTGTGACTAACTGTATTGAGTGAGGAGGAGGGAGTGGGAGCACGGCAGCTGATCTAAGGCTTAACGGTGCAGAGGAACTGTGGGAAAGGCCCTGGTACCTGATTAGGTTGGATAGTGTCACACAGAAACAGAGAAGCTAAGCAAAGCAACCAGTAAACGATATAATGTGTTTGCCTTTAATGATCTTAACGACCTGTTGATGGGTTTCAATGAAAACCTAGTCAGCTTCTACAGCTGTTTTAGCTGAATCTATTTCTATACATAAGTGTTTCATACAGTGTCAGAAACCACATACGCGAGTCTATTTGCGATTACATCACAACACATCATGGTTTGAAGCAAGACATAGTGCTGAACGTTCATAGATGAACGTTCCACATAATGTAAACGCTCTATACCAATGAAAAGTTTGTCCCTTCTTTTTTAGCACTGAGGCCTAAAACAATTATGTTTTACCTAATATATCCTAATTCAGTCTTCACTGCAGCTTCAAGACTGATGTCAAATGTAAAGTCATTAAACAGAGTGCAGCACAAACAGATGGTCTCAGCAAAAGAGCTAGTAATAAAATCGTGTAGTGCAGAGTATGACATTCCTCACCAAACATAATGGGAACCAACTTGACTTTTTAAACCCCCAAAAGACCCCCGGGGTGACTTTCCCATGCTAAATGGCAGAGGGCCGTACAGTGAAGTTTTTCTCATGATGTTTTAAGCAGATTGCCACCGAACAGCTTGTGAATGCGGTCACGCATTTTTCACATTCTCTACTCTTTCCACTGGCTGCTAACGAGTACACAAAGCATTATGGTTAAATGCTGGTTAAGTGCTGTTTAATTCATGTGGCTTCTTTTACTGACACCAACACTCTAGTGAGAGAGACAGAGAGAGAGAGAGAGAGAGAGGCAGAGAGAGAAAGAGGGAGAGAGAGAGAGAGACCCCTTGTTTTCCCACTGAATACCACTTTAATTCACAGTCACTTCTTTTTGTTGCTCTCATAAATGGAACCCCATCAATGTCATTCAAGCTCCACCCCCACCCTCAACCCCCCCTGACCCCCACCCCTCTTGATTTTGGCTCCGGAGTTGGTTCTCATACTCAAACACTTGCTATTTGCATACTGTATCCTTTCTCTCGGCCTGTGTTTTTATGGAGGGAAGAAAAGAGAGCGAGGGAGGGAGAGAGAGTGGGGGAAAAGGAAAAGGAGGGAGGAATGGAGGTTTTTCCTTTCTCACATACAGAGCCAAACGCTGTGACATAATTGTTCGGCATGGCCGCATTATTAACACTTGTTTGCTATGAATGCACCTTGCATGCTTGGATGAGGAATATGTATGGCTGCAAATTAGGCATTTATCATTCTGGCATTGTGGGGTCATATGAACACCCCCCCCCCTCCCAACCTCTGAATATTTGACCACCCATGTCAAAGAAATATGTCAACATTCAGAAGACATACACAGAGGACCAGACCTTTACAGAACTGTATTTAGTGATACTGCATATTACATATTTCAACTGAAGAATTAACACTGTAAGAGCTCAGTGAGAGGTCAGTTTTGAGTCTCATTGATGCGTAACTCATTAAACTCTAAAGCCCACCACACCATACCTTCATGTTTTTAAGGAAGGTATGAACATGCTTGGCACAGTTTTTCAGCGCATCATAGCGCACCACTCAGCATTTTGCCAGTACTATGATAAATTAAAGCCATATCAAGACCATCTACAGTAGATGACATGTGGCTTAGGACTTAAAGAGAGAAGTACAGTCAGTCTTCTAGATAAACAGACAAGCGTGGTCTGTTACCCCAGCTAATGTTACTAGGCTAGGCTCAAAGTAAACTGATGCCAGACGTGATCAGTTATGTTGAAAGTTTTATTTTATTAACTTTACACAATGCACTGTAAAAAAGAACTTGAACTTGATGTTAATCGCTACTTCCACCATTCAGTAGCATAGCAGTGCTGTGCAGTGTTTCTATGGGATGCTACATACTATATGCAACATGTCTGGTATGCAGTGACCTTGCGGCTCACTTTCATGGACACATATTAAGCTTAGTCAAAAATTAGCCAAAACTTCTGAGTAATAACACTGTTAAGATGTAAACAAAGTCATTCAGAGCGGCTGAATTTGAAACATTCCGTTCTAGAGAAACTCACAGAGTCAGAATTGTTCATGCTGTCTGATGTGTGAGACATTGTTTCATGACAGTTTTGAGAAGATTTTGGCCTAAATTATACTATTATACTATTTAACTCAACAAAAAAAAACATTAACATTACATAAAAACACATAGAAGACGCACGCAGGTTCCCTTGTGGTTTTGGAGAGTAAATAAAATGGCTTTATTTGTGCTGTAGACATTGTGACCCTCGGTTCCTATCACCACCACTGTAAAGAGATCTGAACCTGTAGGTTCTAACGAACCATTTCACATCAAAACATTCTGACTTTGTTCACAGCTTACAGATTGAACTATGCAGGGTTGAAAGAGTTAATAGGATTTAATTGATGCTCATTGTTGCCGTTCTCTGCTTGTAAACAGAACCCCTACACTAGGCCTTGTTATATGAATGGCAGAATAATTTGTGTGCACACATGAAACATTACATTAAGATGTCATTTCATGTGACTGTTTTTTATTTGTATTTTTCTATAAATTAAATCTCTGTATATTTCTTTACATTAAAATGTAATGATATTTTTGCGCTGTCCTGTAAAGTTAGCATTTAGGAGCTCCATTTTTTTTTTTTTTTGTGATCAGCCCCGTCATGGATGTTTAACTTCATAGCTTTGATGCTGCTTGGTTTGCTGCATGGATGTTTGGTCTGTAAATCACACAGCCATCATGGGCAGGAGCTGTTGCAGGACGTGCGAGATGTGTAAAATGTGTCAGAGGTCAGCAGCTTCCCGTGACAGTCCATAAATTACACTTTAATCACAGCTAACCTAACGGAATGGAACGACCTTCCGTGGCCTTTGCGTGATTAAAATGTAAAAATAAATAAAGAAAGAAAATAAATAAAAGGAAACCTGTTGCTGTTCACATATTGATTCAATCCAGCATTGCTACTCCGTGTTTCCACCACCTGCTTCGCCTCTTTCACTCCACGGCGCACAATGACAGGTTTGTTGCTTGCTTTTTTTATTAGTTTTCGTCTCTTTGACCTAGAATAGCTGGGAACCTGAGCGCGAATGTGCTAGACGGCAGTGTCACTGGCTCTCTGGCTCTTAGAGCCCTCGCTTCACGCCTGACTCCCACGCATCAACACAGGCTGGAAACAGCAGTGACAGGCGCAGGGGTTCGGCTCAAGGGTTCTGTTTACTGTTGACGTCTTACTGTGACTGAAAGTAAGCAAGAGTGTTGTCTACTTTGCTTTCGTTTGGTCTTTTTGCTGCCGGTAACGAGGACGCATGCCGTGTTAATTGGTATATCTACTGTCATATGCCAAAGTTGAATTAACCCCTCATCAAATTACCTGTCTTGTTTGTTTTATTTAATAATAAAACATAAAATATAAAATGTGTCATAGCTTTTGCACATGAAAATTCTTATGTTCAGTTTTTCTCCCAATATGTTAAATTCAGCAAATTAACAAAAACTGTATTAAAATCCATAGAGGATGTGTTCACTTCTACATACAATTCTCTGCCCACACGTTCTTTCATAGCAACTGGACAAGGTTTACAAACCATTTGCAAAAATCCCTTCAACCTAATGAATTTATGATGGAGCTTAGATTCGCTGCACAGGCTATGTTCACATTACCAAGCTGAAGTGGCACAAATCTGCTTTTGCCTTAATGTGACACAGATCTGATCTTTTTATACGTGATCCTGTAGAAATCATAAGCAATGAGGCAGGTAATGTGAATGTAACCACAATGTTGACTGTGTAGTTGTCTAATCTAAGCTAGACAGTGTTGTTGTATAATTGAAACTACTCAGGTTGCAAACAGCAATGCTAACCATGCTAACATTAGCACAATTACAAGCCACCTAATTTGTGGCTGTTAGACCTTTGACATATTTATGAAATAAACATCATTTGAAATGAATAATGCACTTTAGGACTGGCACCAGCAATTCTAGTACTCAAGTATTTGTTACTTTGATATTTGGAAGCCTTGTCCTTTTTTAAAGCCATAAAAATGAGCGTTTATAAACTTCATCAGCAAAGGGCTTTAAACAGTTGGCTGGTAATTTATATGAAATGTTATAAATGTTATAAATAAATACATTATAGCTTGACCGCACAAACAGCAGATCTGTTTATTTCAAAGAAACCACAGAAATAAGTCTCCTCCACAGTGAGATGCACACCAACAAGATCATCACCTTTTAGTAAATTATCATTATTATATTATATAACAGTTAGTTCCGGCCACGCGAGCTGATTGGTAGAGAAGCGTTCTAATCGTGCTGTTATTTCACCATAACATCACAGGTTTTTCACAAACACTGTATCACTCCGCTAAGACGCCGTTGCTAAGCAACGAGTTTGACAGCTGTAGGAGACGCTTAAGCTCTTTGAACAGTTTTACTTCCTACTTTGCCACAAACAGAAAATGGGTACTTCCAAGATCATATGTGACCGAGAGCCGATTTGGTCAGACTCTGAAGATGAGACTCCACTAAATTCCCAAACTGTCAGTTTGTCTGTGTGCAGCTGGAGAAGAACTGCCAGCTGTGCGGTGACTAAGCGGAGCTCATTACTCAGATGTCGTAACAAGCTGCTTGTTAAGGAACTATAATTTGGCAGAAGGAACTGTAAACATCAAACGCCACATTCACGGCTATTTAACTACTGTGTAAAAGCAAGAACACAAGAGGGAGTGTGCTATCACTATAACATCACGGCTGTGATGATCTATGGCACTTGCCTTCGGTAACACACTCACTCTCATTTTCTATTGCTTCAATTTAGCATGTAGACACACATGTACACAGGTGAAAACAAAAACTTATTTAAATCTGTGCCGGAGGAGTTATGCGGTGTCCACATTAGCCAGTGTAGAACTGGAGTTTCTGTGTTTTCTATTACTGTATAAAAGATGCATGAGTGAGTGGGGAAGCTCATTCGGAGTGCTGTGCAGATCATTAGGAGCTTATAAGTGATTAAGTCAGAGTAACCAAAAACAAATGAGTTATGTGTGACTTATAATCCTACTGATGCATTGCTGGTGTAAACGTGTAGTTTGTGAGACACACTAAATGAACGTTTCCCGAATTTTTGCCTTTGTTAGATTCTACATTCTTTACACATGACAGGAAAAACAGCAGAAACAGACACTTTCTATGTGTCTGCATTAAAGGACCCATATCAAGGAAACACATTTATAAATAAAAATGAATAAATAAGAAAATGAATAAGAGTCTGATGTAGTATGTAAACACTGTACATGTCGTTCCCCAGTCCATACAGTGCATTTCTGAAATGTGAGCTATAAAAACAGCCTGTTTCAATTTCAGTGCTTTTGTGATGTCACAAAAACCAACACATTTACACCTATCCAACTGTTCAACTACAGCAGGCTAGCCCCACCCATTCACACTGAAGTTAAAGAGTGTTTCAGCTTTTTGAACAAGGCACAATACAGGTTAGTCAATCAGAGCAGAGCTCATTTACATATATCAGTCTTAAAGGCACAGTATCTAATACAACCTGTTGTCATGGCTCCATCTCTTGAGTATTGACAACTTAGACGTCGTTCATGGCCTTTTTAATTCAAATCTCACTCTCACAGACCTCCAACGTGAAGCCTTGCCGATAGCCTCTTTCGTGTGGTTATGTAATTTTTTCATTCGCTAGTCATGTTTCTTGCAATTGATTAGCATTAGCATTAGCATTAGCATAAACTTGGTCCTTTGCGTCTTTATTAACACTGGCGATTGTGTTCATATTGGCATTAGCATTAAAATCTTCTTAAGCATTTTTTGCTAGATGTTATGTTGCTTGCGTCTTTTGTTTTACTCAAGTTTTATTGTTTAGTTTATTTTAAAGTTATTTTTAGCAGGTATCATGTGTTAGCCTATCCTTGCTTAGCTTTCTTTTGTTCTTTTGTCCTTGGTATTTTATTATTGAGCCTTTTCTACTATTGCTTCACTTATCTGATTTTTTTTCCCCCCATTTTTTCTGTTTCCTCTGTTTATAACCCTCCCAGCCTGGTTTCTTATTGCACTTGTGGAATTCAAAGAGATAAAGAGAGGCTGGAAAATATTAACTGTGCCTGTTTTGATCCATAGAAGCACACAGATGTTATAAAGGGAAAGTAAAATAATAAAAAAAGACAAGATGTAACAACAAAATGTAGGTTTATGGGCATTTCTAGGACTAAAATGGGTGCGTTCTCTCAGACAGACAACTAAAATCTGCTTTAAATATTATTTAAGAATGAGTTTCCAAGTGCTCATTCAGAAAGATATCAGGATAGGTACTCAAAGGTTGTAAAAGGGCATACGCTACATTTTCTCATTTCTCATTTTCTCAATGCAAACATTCTGTACAGCTTGTTCAACTTGCTATGTGGATGAAACATTGATGGGTCAATTATGAGAAGAGGCATTATAGATGATAAAGCACTGTGTGCTCCTCCTCCATCTCCAACTTGTATATTTCAGAGCGATAGGCCGTAAACAGAATCCATAAATAGCCTCTCTCTCTCTCTCTGGCAGAGTCCTAAAAGGTTGTTTTGTTCCCAGTAAAAGTTAAAATTGGAAGCTACTAGCTTCAGTGCTAATCCTTGGGTCTGGAACCTCTCAGCATTTTCAAGTGCTGTTTCGAAAACATTTAACATTAGCATTTTGAAGGGGCCCTCAAGGAGTCTTTTTTTTGTGGCTGGCGTTTTTGTTTTATTGCTGACTTTTCTGACCCAAGCTTCCAGCCACGATACAAACCCACATCCGCAGCGAATAAAGCATCTTCCAGCGGTAATCTCCATTAGAGTTAGCACGGCAGGTGAACCGGCATGCTCTGTTTCTTCTCCATCTTCCTCCATGACACGTTTAAGTCAAAGCGGCTTTACGGTGACCCTTCTTAAAGGGGTGACGTGTCTGTTTTTCTCTGCCTGCGCCCTCTTGAACTTCTTGCTGTTTTTCCACAATAAAAGATCAGCTATGGGTGTCCTTTGAAATACCATAAAGGCTGCTCTCTCTCTTTGTGTGCACTGTCGTATAGCCACTTTCACGAGAGATTGCTCATGAAAGTGAGCGGCTGATGAATTCATTTTTCTCAACCTACTCCGCGGTATCTTGTGTCAACTTTACAGTGCAGCTTACAGGAGTCAGAAATGAAACCAGCGCTAATGTCACTTCAAAGAGAGCCCACAAAATTACTAATCTTGTTCCTATTTGTCTGTCCAGGGCTGTTTCTCAGCAGGTAAATTTTATATCCTTATAGAAAAAAAAAGAAAAACTGATTTAGAAGGCTAGAATCCCCCCACACCCCCCTACCTCCTGCTCAAATAATCCTTCCCAAAATCTCCTCTTTTGATATGTTTTACTTCAGACTTTCAGTCAGCAATTAATTAGTGTGACCACGAAGGTCTATCCAGTGTGTGTAGGTGTACACTGAGCTGGAGAGATGAAGGGAAAAGAGATTTATTAATATTCCCTTCCATGATTTTCACGACTCCTGCCGCTCCTGCTCATTAGTGGTCAGAGATTAATTGAAAAACAGCCCAGTCAAACACAAGTGTTAACACCTACTTTCATACCGAGATTATTTTTTTCTCTTTTAAAGCAGAAATACTTCGGCGTTCGCCTTTAGAAGTGTTAAAAGCGAGTTTCGAAATCACTGCCAGTGAAAAAAACCTGATTTGTCAGATATTAGAAGAGACCCGAAGGTTAATGGAATAACTACAGAGAGAGCTTGTGGTGTAAAGGACACCCAAACAGACTTAGGCATGAACGAACTTGAGTTTACCTGCAGATGTAAGTCATCAGCAAGGCAAAAGGAAGAAGTAGAGAATGATAGCTAACACAACTCTCTGCAAGTTTATTAAACATAACATCGAACAGCACATTTTGTTCATTTAATTGCTCAATGCTGCTACAAGGATGTCAGCTGTCAATAGCAAAGAGCCCATATACTACATTTTTCTTGTATATTATTTCTTAACCTGAGGCAAAGTTTGTGTACTAAAAATATTTTTCCATGACCTCCAACCTCTTTCAGGCTGTTTCTGTTACTGTGCCTTTAAGACTGATATATGTAAATGACCTGTGCCCTGGTCATAAATATGACTTGGAAGCATACACAAGCATTGTAACCCAGCAGTGAATGATAATGCTTAATAATACTTGATGTCAAATGCCTGAAGAAGAACATTGCAATCATGCACATCGTGCAAAAGTGCAAAGCTACAAAGCTGAAGCAGAGATTGAAACGAAGGCTTGTTCGACTTGATGAAAGCAGGCTGACCTCTGTAATTTAACACATAACACAGATTTAATGTCCGATTTCTGCCAGAAAATTAAAGCTCACAAATGTGAAAAAGAGTTGCTGCTTGTTACGGTGAAGCTGTTCACATTGCCGTGGACACGCCACTGTCTTTGAAACGTCCTGACCAGGCAGAGAACTTCATGCTTTTCTAACTTTTCCAAATTTGTTTGAAATATAGAGTTACAATATTTTATCCAAATCTGTTTTCAGTATTGGTTAAATATCATTAAGTTATATATCTTAAGAATCATTAGGATTATTTTAATATTTGTTTAATGAAAAGGTAAAGCTAAATTGCAATTATGTTTTCAACATTCAAACTGATGGTGACATTGGCATTTCCAAAGAACTGCATTTTGCCTATTCTCAAAAAAATACATGAATTTAATCTAAAAAATGACTTAACGTAGTAACAAGTAAATTCACTAGTTTTATTTAACCTAAATAAATACTTTGAATGAACAATCCTTTCAACCAAAGTAACTTTTTTAGTTGAATAAAACTGGTTCAACTGCTTGATACCACACAAAGCAACCATTTCATTCAGTAAATTTTCAAAGGAGTTTTCAAAAATCTCCACTTTGGTGAGCATTTTAGTAACCTAAAATGGCACTTTCCTGTGGATTGAAAGCCAAAAAACATGCATTCAAAAAGTTCTGGACACTTGTAATGCCAATGTAATCAGCCACAGCTACTTAAGGGACCAGCTCATGTTCTACAACTTTCTAGCTAAGGTTTGGCTCAAATCAGTTGTGTTGGTTGCTAGATTACTGACATGCAGTGTGCTGAATTGTAGTGCCTAAAATCATGGTCTTCTTTCAGTGGCCAATTCCCTGCACAGAGAAAAGCAAACATTTCTCTAGATAGGCCCCAAAAAGGACTGACCGAGTGCATCCTTCCAAGCATAGTGTCTGCAACCCTTCTGACTTTGCACTGTGGAGAGCGTAGCCTTCCTAGTGAGCAGGGCATGGGCATCACGTCTGGGCACCTGTCTCATTCTCTCCCTTAGCTGGCCAGAAGAGGCTGAGAGGTGCGAGTTGTCATGGTGATTAAATGCAGCAGTATTTGAGCTAACTTGAAGAAAGGAAGCATGTCTGAAAGCATTTCAAATTCTCCACACAAACTAATAGGGGCCTGAACTCTCTACAGGTCCTGATGCTACACTCTCCGAGATTGGGAGCTCTGCTGGTTTTTAAGAGCCAAATATCAGGCTTCTCAGTGAAATCCATTTAGTTCCCTTGAAGAAACAACATTTGCATCAGGTACAGGAACACAGCCTCGGAATTATATAACGCCTGGGACGGATCTGGGAGTGAATGCATAATAATTTCTGATTCACAAAAAAATAAATAAATAAATTACTGCGACAACCAGGAGCAGATTTCTAGCTGCATATCTGTGTAGTTTTGACAGGGTATTAATTGGTGTACAGTGTGTTTGGGTTAGCGCTAGGCAACCCAGCACTGGGTATTATCTGATTCTATAGCCGTTGCATAACAGCGACCATTATGAATGCTAGCTCGCAGTAGGGATGCATGCATCTCCAGGGACAAAACATTCCAGTTTACTTTCGAAAGGCTGCAGGATTTCATAATGAGAGCGAAACAGAAGGTCTAGCTAGCATGGTGCTAACATCAGGGGCCATTAGAAAGGAATGTGCCTTCACTTCCCCATGCCACACTGATTGACCATTCAACCCTAAATGCGAGCAAACAACCATCCACTAAGCTCCTCATCTCTGGAGAATACTGCTACGCTAGTGACTCATGCTAACAGTCTGGAGAGTTGCTTTAAACACAGTTTACATTGTGATACTGCCTGCCTTTCTTAGAGGATGACTCATAACACTAAAGCAATGCACTCATATCCCCCTGGGTTAAGATTATACATGACTGTTTTATTACAGCAGGAAAATCCTTTTAGGTACATATTCACACACCCACAGACTTTCTCAAGTAGTTCATTGTTTCTGGTGCTAAATCTAGTAATTGAATTTACTTTATTTTTTAAGTCTCATTCACGTGTCTTCAACTTAGAGGTAGCAGTGGCAAAAATGTAATCATATCATTTGCATGATGATATTGAGTGTTTCAGAGGTTTGATAGGTTGGAGCAGACAAAAATGAACCGTAATGATTTTTATTCAATGTTTCATGCAATGCACTGTACAAAATCCAATTAAAAGGACTAATTCTGCTCTATTAATGATGAAGCATGCAGTTGTTCATTGTTCTTTAAATAATGAGAGTATCCACTATATGCTCAGAAATGCTTATTGTTATTATTATTACTATTACATTACATTTAGCAGACGCTTTTATCCAAAGCGACTTACAAATAATGTGGTACATAGAACAAACATTACTTATTACTTATTGTGAAGTATTGTGACACAGTTTATCATGATAATGGCATATTTTCATCCCTACTTGGAAGAACATTGGCTTACCATGCTCCTTAAAAATGGTTCTTTGAGGCTTCTTAGTATAGGAACAATGACAACGCAAAAAACAAACTTTGTTGCTTATATCATTCTTTGCATGAATACTTGGTTCCTCTCCATGATGGAGAACCAGTTGTATATACACGTGTGTTCAAAGGTTTGGAAACTATTATCAATTTTATTGAATAAAATTCAGCGTAGACACAAATACTATAAGCAAAACACCGGGATATACGCTCTTCTGAGAAAGCTTTCTTCACGATTTCGGAGTGTGTCTGTGTGAATTTGTGCCCATTCAGTCAAATGAGCATTTGTGAGATCAGGCAGTGATGTCAGATGAGAAGGCCTGGCTCACAGTCCAGTTCATTTCAAAGGTATTCAGTGGTGTTGAGGTCAGTTCTCTGTGCAGGCCACTGGAAATCCTCCACACAAAACTCATCATACAATGTCTTCATGGACCCTGCTTTGTGCACAGGGGCTCAGTAATGCTGGAACAGGAAAAAGTCTTCCCGAAACTGTTTGCACAAAGTTGGAAGGACATAACTGTTGAAAATGCCTGGACATGGTAGCATTAGCACTAGCCTTCACTGGAATTAAGGGGCCGAGCCCAAGCCCTGAAAAACTGCCCCAGACCATTATCCCTCCTCCACTAAATTTTACTACATCAGAAAGCTCGTTTCCACTGCTCTAGGGTTCAGCTGCTCAGGCATGGAAACACATGTTATGAAGCTCCTGATGCACAGTTCTTTTACTGATGTTGCCTCTAGTTTGGAACTCGGTAGTGATTCCTGCCACGGAGGATAGGTGATTTTTATATGCTTCGACTTTTGACCGCCCTTCTCTGTGAGGTTGTTTGGTCTACAACTTTGGGACTGAGCTGTTGTTGCTCCTAGACGCTTCCATTTCACAATAAATTTCACAAACGGACTTGTGGCAAAGATGTCATCCTATGATAGTGCCAAGTTTAAAGTCACTGAGCTTTTCAATATGACCCATTCTACTACTGGTGTTTGCCTATGGAGATTGCATATCTATGTGCTTGATTGTATACACCTATAAGCAATGGGTGGGGCTGAAACATCTGAACTCAAGCAGTGGTTTTCCACATACTTTCGGCCATGTGGTGTATTTTAAGATGTTTTATTCAACATTTAAAGCTTTTCGGGAATGCCTAGAAGGTATTAAATCATAATTAATACACTGTGATAAGTCATGTGCTTTGAGATTAGATCACCACTTTATTATAAGTTAATTCTGAATATTAGATAGCTTTCTGGAACCATCTACAGCTCTGTTCGTTACCCAGTTTCTTACAAACGAGTTGAAATATTGGCATTATATCAGAATTGTTTTTTTGTATCTGCAATAAATTGGTTTTATATTGTTTAAAACATCAAAACTATTGAATGGTAGCGTAGCTCTTTAAAGAACCTTTTAAAAATGGTCCTATATAGGAGCAAAGGGTTCCAGCCAATGAAGCTTTTGTGATATTGCATGAAAACTTTTATTTTCATGCAGTATCATTGTGTGTAGGTTAATTTTTCATTAGGCCTATACTTTATTTAAAAAAAAGCACATCTATATTAAGTCCCTACCTTCCAGTCCCCGCAAGGTCATCAGTCAGTTCAGCAGACGAAAGACGTCACCACACAATTACACCATGTGAATGGAAGTTGCACAGGGGTCAGTGGGCAGATGACCCCCGGCTTGGCCTTTAGTGTGCAGGAGTCACGTGACAAGGTGAACTTAAACGATGCCACAAAGGAGAGGGCAAAAGGACATTTTGGCCATCAAAGTGATTTTTTTCCTAATGAAAAACTACCAACAAATCTCTATAATTCTCGTGTTTGCTTGCGGCTCGAAGGGAGCCGGCATCTCTGAGGGCTCTGTCTCGATGTTCAAAATGAGCCATTAAAGCCTTTCTAGTTTGTTGTGATGGAAATTAATCTGTGTTGAAAGGAAGAGTGCACTGCTTCTGCTTGCATTTCTGGGCCCAGAAGTGTCTAATCACCCAAGACTCTTTCTGCCAAATGCTCAGATCTTTTTTTTTTCCTCCCTCCTTTTATTATTTTTCTTTTTTTCCAGCATTCATCAGCGCTAATTGCAGCTTGCTAATTGGGTGAAGCATCCACTTTGGAACCTTGATAGTCCTTTTAAAAATATTTGTTTTTAATGAATGGATGGGACACAGACAAAACACAAGGATGATAATGATCATGATCCTGGCTCGTAAATATTGAGTCACAGTAAGCACCGATGATAATGTGGTAACATTATACTTACACTATGGTGCTTTCACCCCTTGCTTTCCTTCTTATCAAATCTGACTCAAACGTTATTCATGCAAGTTCCTGAGCTTTAAGTGAGCCCTTTTGCTTGGATACATGCGAACTTCCATGTATTACAGGAACTTCTTATCTTAAGTCCTAAGTTTAGATCTGACAAGGTCAATATAAGATATAGGGACTGTATTGTCTTTTACAGCATCTTATTGCTGCAAAAGATGATATAATTATCTTATACAGTGCCTACTACTCAAGTCAATAATCAATTATTGTCTGTTGTCAAGGACCTACAACAAACTCACAGATGAAATGTAAACAATCAAAATAATGCCAACAAATGTAAGTTACACTGTATGGCCAAAAGTATGTGGATGCCCTTCATAATTAATGGAAACTGGCAGAAGAATGGGTTCTTTTCTGCCCTGCTAGATTTGCCCCGGTCAATTGTAAGTGCTGTTACTGGAAAATGGAACCATCAATAAGCAACAACATCTCAGCCATGAAGCAGTAGACCACACAAACTCATACAGAGGGGCTGCTGAGTACTGAAGAATGTAGCACATAAAAATCTCCTATCCTGTGCTTGACTACAGAGCTCCAAACTGTCTTTGAAAGCAACATCAGCACAAGAACTCTGTGTCAGAAGCTTCATGAAATAGGTTTCCATGGTTGGGCAACTGCACACAAGACTAAGATCAATATGCACAAAGCCAAGCTTTGTCTGAAGTGGTGCACAATACACCACCACTGGACTCTTCAGCAGTGAAAACGTGTTCTTTGGAGTAATAATTCAGGCTTCACCATCTGGCAGTCTGATGGATGAACCTTTGTCTGACAGATGCCAGAAGAACGCTACCTATCCATATGAATAGTATGAGAAAGTTTGGTGGAGGAGGGATAATGGTCAGTGTTTGGGCTCCTCAGTTCCAGTGATGGGCAAAGTTAATGCTACAGCATACAAAAATAGACAATTATATGCCTCCAGCTTTGTAGCAAGAGTTTGGGGAAGACCCTTTCCTGTACCCTGTGCACAAAGTGAGGTCCAAAAAGATAAGTTTGGTGTGGAGGAACTCAAGTGGCCTGCACAGACCTGTGACCTCAACACCACTGAACACCTTTGTGATGAATTGGAAAGTAGATTGTGAGCCAGAGTTCGACATCCAAAATCAGCACCTGACCTTACAAATGCTCTGCTGACTGAATGGGCACAAATTCCGAGAAAGCTTTCCCAGAAGAGAGGAGGCTGTGATAGCTACATAGTGGGGGCAACTCCATATTAATGCCCATGATTTTGGAATGAGGTG
The DNA here is from genome assembly GCF_015220715.1 of Pygocentrus nattereri. Taxonomy (NCBI): domain Eukaryota; kingdom Metazoa; phylum Chordata; class Actinopteri; order Characiformes; family Serrasalmidae; genus Pygocentrus; species Pygocentrus nattereri. The sequence goes on from NC_051213.1 coordinate 10,725,304, forward strand.
TCCAATAAGCTTACATAGATGAGATGGTCATATTTTTGGTATAGTGTATTTAGTTAGACAGCTTCTAATTTAAACATAAGAACTCTTATTCTGTAAAAAAAAAAAAACTACTGCGCTAAATTAGATGAGAAGTTCTCATGGTGTTTGAACAAATAAGGTAAGATTAATAAGGTACAGGTCTAGGTTCAAATCTCAGCTGAACCATGTATCACTAGCCATCTATCACTAGTATCCTGATCAGGTACCAGAAACATCTGCACTGATAACAATGGAAAAAGCACAGTTCCAGTTTTCTGGTGCCCAAGGGTCCAGTACTCCAGTACTGCAGTGAAGATAATGCCCATGAGCTCGTCACACAGCATAGTGTTCTTTGATGCTTAACAAATCTGCATGATCAGCAGATCAAAAAAAAAATACACAGACACAAAAATAATCTTTTGAAAATATATTCCATACTTTAAAATGTACTGATAAAAAGTAACAATACATTTCACACACTAAAATAAAAATAGCTTTTATTTGTTACATATATGTATTGGTTCAAGATGAAAAGATTTCAGACTTAAACACATCGGATAAACAGTGCTCTCACTTTTCTTTCTTTACATATTCCCCCTTTCTTAACTACCAGCGCTTCAAACGCAGCGCTTTCTCACCCACCCATTGCCCTCTGGCAAAGACATGCTTTGATGCCGTGACATTGCCTTTAATTTCGATGCTCTGCACTGCAGCTCACCTTTGGACTTATCAAGAAAATACAAGGCACCAAATATGAAGAGACTTGCCTAGCTGCTCTCAGTCTGCATGCAAAGGTCACTGCTGCTTTTGTGGAGGGCACTGCCCAGATTCCACGTTAGGCTCTGAATTATGATGAGGTGAAAAGGTACGGCGGCCTATCGTTATTAATGTACATTGGGTTAAGGAGTGTGTCGTGTGGTTGAAGGTGATTTATCTGCAAAGGGTAATCCAGGATTTGGGGCATTCCCAAGACAAATGTGGGAAAGTATGGGGCTTGTAAATCAGCAAAAACATGTGGCAATACATGAAAAGCGGTTCCTTTTGCAGGCTACTTGCTATGCTGTTTTTATTACCATTAGGAATAATCGCTGGAGACATGGATAGACTGATATAAAATTTTACACCACCTCACTACAGTACATCATCAAGCGTGGGCTGGAATTCTCTTATGTTTAATGATTGATTTGGGACTACTTGACCTTTAAGGGTTTGATGTATCTACGCAACTATCTGGTGCTGCATAACAATGTCTCAGACTGAGAGCGCAAGAGGAAGGCTAAGCTGAGTATAGAAGTTCTCATACTGTTGCTGCATCATCTGTATTACCAATCAACAACCATGCTGTCCCCTGGCGTAAACAATAATCGAACAAGATTATTGCTAATACTAGCTAATCTACTGATTATAAAATGACCCTTACTGTAAGAAAACAGTTTTTGCATGCATTACCTCATTCATGGGCCTCAATTTTGGTAATTAAATAAATCTGCACAGGCCTTTTGATTAGTGTGCAATGGGGAACATTATCTTATTTGTATCAAATAATCATCTAACAGCCATGTAAATACATGATGCTAATGAAGTGCCAAAGGCAGCCTCGGTTTGCTGATGGGTAATTTGCAGGGCTTTGATCGCAACTGGTGCAAGTGTTGACTGCAGGGAAAACCAGAAGGAAGAATCTTCTTTTTTTTATTTCAGTGTTTTGGGGAAGTGGCCAAACCTTGGCAAAACATTCCAGTGCTAACCCTGGCAAAGTTTAGCTGGGTCAGGTTTCTTCTTTTAGCAGACGGATTCTCAGAGGGTCCAATTTACCATCTTTCTCGATGAAGAGTTTCTCTATTTTTGGCAGATCTGTGAAAGTCCTCACCCGCGTACCACAGATGTGAGTTCTGCATCTGTTCTGGTGCATAAAAAATGACCAAATCAACCAGTGTCTATCAGTCAAATCTTCCCATGTGATGTTCTTCATTTTCAGTAATGATTATTAAGAAAAATAATGTCTAAGCTTTCTATAGTGATGCTTTCTGACCCAGAACTAGAGTCCAGTGTTATTTGTAATGTTAGGCTGTATTCTGTAGTGCAGCACTCTTCATCAGTTTGACAGAATTCATGATATTGTATCAGTTTTGTGCTTTACTACATTACCCAGCATGCATTGCACCAATAAAACCCTTGGGAATCCTTAAGGCGCCAACAAACCCTAGGTATCATTTGTATTTAGAATGCACTGCGTTTGAAAAGTGGTGACCGACTCTAGAGGCACATCAAAATAGCATATCAAGGAATTACTGTACATATATAATTACTGTGTATTATTTATCATTTCATAAAGTCCTGAAATATGTAATAAAATAGTCTGGTGTCTAGCATGTAGTATTTCAATATACGCTGCATAGCTTTAATAAAATAACAGAAATTGTGACTTTTGAACAGAAGAGTATGTTGTAAGTATATTCCTCACTTAAAAATATAAGTAGAATATATATATATATATATATATATATATATATATATATATATATATATATATATATATAAGTTATATATATAAGTTATTATGTTACTGTTTGTATGGGTTAGTACTACATTTGTGGTCCTCCAAACGTTTAGAAGCAGTGCTAAAAGGAAATGAGGCAAAACAACGGAGCAAATGATGTCTGATAAGAATTTCTTATTATTCCAATAAAAAATACATTCATACAGAAATAGAACAATTTTGCAAAACAATTTCAAATAAAATTTATATAAAGCAAGAACAAATAAAAATCTTAGAAAATGTTTTTTTTTTTCTTTTTTGTATTTCATTTTTACCTTTTCTTTCTTTTCAATTTTTTACAAATATTCTATAATAGACAACAGGGGAAACTGTGAGAGAAAAGAGTGATAGAAAGCGTCAGTTATAGTTACAAGCAAAATGGGAGGCTTTCATTAAGGCTCTATTGCCGCTTGAATGATGTTGGCCACTGTTTCGTAGACAGGATGTACTGTTCTCTGTGCCCACAAAAAGCCTCGCTGGCTCTGATTTTGTAGCAGCAAGCTTCTTCAGGCTGATCCTCCTACAGCTCGAATCTGATCTAAAATCCATGGAGCACCGCTGCTCTGTCAAATTCCACTCTCTAGTCAAAGTACAGCACTGATAAAGAGAGTTTACTGTCTGCTGTGTCAGACTCGACTCTTTTACAGAATGTATTTCGATATTTGCGTCTATAGATCTGATTCATCCTCGGCCGAAGAAATAAAAGAATAAAACTCCCACAAAATGCTTACAATGCACACAGACAGCCAGCGGACCTGTCTGCCAGCCCAAAGGCTTCGATTCCATGTCTGTAAATGTACATTGTACGGGCTGAAAAGAAGCGATTTATCTTTATCTTTCTGGACGCCTGTTCTCTGTTTCCATAATACTGTTGCTGGGCTAAAACAACGCCATCCAGACAGGTCAATAGCATACTGCCAGAGTCAGCAGTCTGTGGCAGAGTCTATGCCAGCAAAGCCTTTAGTAATTCATTACACAGATGCAGTACAAGGCGAGGCCTGTCCTGCTAGGGCTTGTTAATTACAATAAATCTTTAGGTTTTTTTCCTCCGTCTTGGTTGCAGGGGATACAGGCCTGGCCTTCGAAACCTCACTGCCAAACGCCTGTCAGAGCAGCTGCGTCATTTTACCCCCATTCCCCTCCAGCCTTGTTACGCAATGACCAGACCAGTTTTTGTGGTTTCATCATATTCCACTTTTTGTTTTGTACCATTCAAATAGACCTCTCTAGTATTCATTAGCTATTACATGGTAGTAAAGAAATAAAAAGCTGTTGTTTTAAGTGCTTTGCATGGTGACTCTTATAGATTTTGCTATCTTGCTACATGTCTAGTTTTAAATGTAATCTGAGTGAACGAAAGCTGTCCTGAAGTGTCCTACAGTTCTGTCAGGGTTCGGTCGGAGCGGCCTCTTCCGAAAAAGGAAAGGTGCATTTTTATTGGAAATGGAGCCTTAATAAAGCTATTTCGATCACTCATACAAGACATTGTGTGACCCCCAAGGACCAATCTATTCCACAGGACAAGGTCACTTGCATAAGGCACCATTAAGGTCAACAGTGCATTAATAACACGTAAAAATGGAGAGAAAGAGAGAGAGAGAGAGAGAACAGAACAGAGTGGAAGGGGGGAAAACAGATTTGTGACTAAAGAACAGCTAAGCAATAGTGGTTTTCCCTCGCAAAAAAAAAAAAAAAAAGAAAAGAAAAAAGGCTTAAGTGGGGAGGGGGGGGGGTTTAAAGAGAAGAATCATCAATCCATTTATGTACAATATTGTAACATTTAACCATTCGTATTTAGCTGCACTTTATTGGAATCTATTAGCAGTCCTGATAACAAAGAACAGGAAAAAAAGGAGTACAAACCCTAATACCATGCAACACCTGTCTATGATAGTGAAGTTATAGTTTTTGTGTTTTTATCTCTAAGCACACAGCTTATACAATGGACAACAAAAGAGCTTTTTTGTAGCTTGTCGAGAAAACAAGCTACTGAACACATTGCACATTTAGTAGCTGCACCAAACACCAAAAAGCCACTTTCATTCAGGGCCGGGAACTCTGCAGACCCTTTAAAAAGGGAGTTTTGTACGGGTGGGTGGGTTTAGACGTAACCAAAACCTCCTTGTCCCCTTTGTGATACAGAGCCTGGGGGAGTTTGGCAAGAGTCCCTGCTTCCACACTGACAAGCAGACACATTTTTCCCCCCTCACAGAACAAAAAACGGAACTTGATTTCCCCCCAACACCACTCAGTCTGCAGCGACACACTGGTAGCCCCCCATCCCAGCCTTTTCCTCAACTCACGCACCAGTCACCCTCACACTCAGCGACCGCATTCGTTCACCCTCAGACAGGCTTTTTTTTAATAAGTACCAGTGTATTGGTTGTCCAGGAGTTGTCCCAAAACATGCACCATACAGCACACACCATTCATTCATTCGTTTGTTGTTTTTGTCTGATATTTTTTCCCCTCTTTTTTGTAAATATTCTTTTTTTTTTTTTTTTTTTTAAAGTCCTTCATTTATCGCATCTTCGCGCATGATTTTGTCTTGTCCTCTTCTCTTTTCTTTTTTTTTTTCCACAACCAGTCAGTAGGCCTTTCTCCCGAGGGACCCGGAGGCACAGGATTCGGTGCAAAATGGCATGCTTTGGCTGGAACACTCCACTACCCTCCCTTAAACAAAAGGGCAGGTCAACCAGGAGGCTGGTTAGGATACAAATGAACATATCCCCACACGGCGCACGGACACAACCTGCTTTAGAGGTGCCTCTTCATGTGCAGGGCCAGGTGGTCTGACCTGGAGAAACACCTGGAAAAAAAGGCAGAGGAGAAAAGAGAGTGTTACCTTCACTTAGCCTTAGGCCTCTAATTGGTGTAGTTGTGGAAATTCCTATGCTTTAGGTTCATCACAGTTGCACAGTGCATTTCTTTAAATAGCTATTCTCTGAAAAAATGCTTTAGGGAACCAAAAGTGGTTCTTCTATGGCATCACTCCATTGAACTCTTTTTAGCACGTATGCAGTAAGAAGGAAAGTGTGCTTTCTGATACTCTACAATAAACAGGATGCCATCCTAGGCTTGATCATTAGGCACTAGATTTCTAAACGTGCTTTTTGACAACGTCTGTTGTAAATAATGCTCCACAAATCCATAAAATGAATTTAATGAAACAGATTGAGCTGCCAGCATAGATCAAAAACACACCCCAAGCACTGATCCAGTTTTTGGCCTATCGTTTACATGTACAGCTACAAAATAGGAACCAAATGAAAGGTAAACTTCTTCAGTGTCTGTTGTTGCTGCATGTTTTTCATTAGCCAAACAGGGAACAAACAACCAACACAGAAAACAGAAGTCGAGCGGACAACGAGTCTTTTAAAAAGCATGGCAGAGAACGGAGGGACGCATTGTGCCTCTGTTTGAATACTTGGCGCATTTGCTCATAAAAAAACCCCAGTCGATATCAATATTCTGGAAATACGATACTGTTGCCATTGCTCTTTCAAGCATTTAATCCGATTAGGCAATTAAGTGATGAAATCCAAGCATAATGTGACGACTGCCATCGATGAACAGATAAAAGGAATCAATGCGGTGAATGCGAAATCTATTGTATTTTCACAAGCTGCGCACATCAAAGGCACAGGCAGCCGGTAAAAAGACAGACGCGCTGCGATAACTGTCAGAATTCTCTGTGTCACAGAGGAAGAAGAGCGAGAGCGAGAGAGCAAGACAGTGAGATCGAGAGAGAGAGAGAGAGAGAGAAAGAGAGAGAGAGAGAGACAGAGATACAGAAGAAGTGCATACCTGTCACAGTGACTGCATTTAAATGGCTTTGCACCCGTGTGCTTCCTGAAGTGCCGGGTTAGCTCATCGCTGCGCGCAAAACGCCACTCACAGCCTTCCCATGAACACCTGTACGGCTTCTCACCTGTAAACAGAAAGCACAAACACCTTCAGGCACAGGGGACCAGGCATATAGACCTCACTTTTAAAATAAAAAAATGACAAAAAAAACAGCATCATAAATGTATCAGCGGCAGCCGAATGAGCCTTAATGCACAGTCAGCTGCAGCATTCTGCTGGGAATGATCGGAATGCTTCAAGTGCTGCCTCTATGTCTTGTAAACATAAATAGAATTTGAATGAATGAACAATGAGCTCCACACATAGGCCACGTTTTGTCCAGAACAAGGCCCTTTAAAACGGTGGAGAGCAAGAGAGAAACAGAGAGAGACAGAGAGGGACAGAGAAACAGAGAGGGGGGAAAAAAAGTGGGCCACCCAGTTCCCCCATTGAAATGTCTGGCCCTTTCCCATGACGAAACCAATAGTGTTTTGGTAGAGCAGGTTCCTTTCATCCTGTTAGGCCTTCTCCCCCCCCCCCCCCCCCCCCCCTCCCCCCTCTCCCCCCGCAGGGCACAGCCACATTCCAAACAGATTAGGTCACCGTTTAGGCGTGCAGTCATGCAAGGCAAATATGCAGAGAGTGGCAATGGTATTGCAGCTGGGGACAACCTGAGTGAACTCTCAACACCATTACACAACTGCTCGAGTGGAATATATGAATCTTAGTCAGTTTCAGTGTTAATTCTGGACAGGATGAGGCTCCTTCCGTGTACGTTCACTTTGATAATGTTGCTACAAGAGGCTACAGTTAGTGAGGTAACTCTACGATGAATGTACACTTCTCGTTACCAGCAAGGAACGCTGGGTATTTTCCTCTAGGTTACGTAAATGTGACGCAGCAGTGATCACAGAGGCATCCCAGCTGGTGCTAGACTGGTACGAGTGCCTGTGTGCTCGTATCCATACATGAGAGAGAAAGAGAAACTGTGCATGCTTGATTAAGGCAGAGTTGTGCTCTCATTCATCTTACACGTGGGAAGGTATGTGAATAAGAAAGAAAGAAAAAGAAAGAAGGGAAGAAAGAGCAAAACAAAACTAATAACAGTGCGTTCTTACCTGTGTGAGTGCGCTGATGTGCTTTTAAATGAGAGCTCTTTGTGTAAACTTTCCGGCAGCCGTTGAAGTGACACCGGTGCACTCGCCTCCTCCCGTCCGGAGACGCGTCCCCTCCGGCCGAACCCGACTTATCCGTGCCCGAAACCTTGGCCATGCCCCCATGTCTGATCTTGACGGGCAGGGACAGTTCAGTCTGTATGGACCCCCAAACCTGTGCCACGCTGGGCTCCTGCAGTGCCTCCGGAGAGGATGGAGGAGTGGCGATGATGGACGAACCCAAGTGTCCCGTCTCGGCCAGCACCGAGCCCAGCGGGTTGGAGCTAAAGCTGTGAGTGGGCGAGAGCTCCTCAGAGCTGTCCGAAGCCTCGCTGCTGGCATCTGAGTTGACGCTGTTGGTCTCCAGGGCCTGGCTGTCCTGATTGTCTGGGTCCTCCTTGACCCGTGCAAGGTTTCCATTTGAGTCCAGGTCGCCCTTTGAGTCCCCGCATGCCAGGATCAGTTTGCTCCAGAGGTCCTCTTGGCTCTCAAACTTCAGGTCGGACGCAGAGACGTAAGGTTCACTCTGCAGGTAGCGCTCCAACTCCAAGCAGGTCTGCCATGGAACACAGAACACGTGGTTAGGGCTCCTGATATTTGGCATTACTATAGTGGAGAGCATCATTAGCAAGACCAGTGGTCTCCTCATTCAGATAAGAACAGGAATGTCATCGCTACAGCAAGAAGTGCTTAGGCAAGACTCTCATTGCTGCATTTGTCTACCATTAAAATTCACTCAGCTAAATATGTAGTCATATAATTAGAACACACTTAAAGCCATTTCCCTTTTAGTGTTAATGAGGAACAATGTTTCCACCACCTCTCATTCTGGGTTAAAGTGAGGGAAGTTCAATTTCCATGCACGTATCACGTCAAATCCTTGTCTCTGTCTCTTGTAATACCTGACAGTGAGTCTGAAAGTGTGCTTTAGCTCTGGATTGAGCTCTACCTTGGAGGAAAAAACAGCATTGACTTCTCAAACATCTAATGATAAGTAGTTTCTTCTGAATAAAATCTGCATCGTTTCACATGTCAGAGTGTTACTGGACGTTTAACGCACCTAAAATCCAATTATGGTGCTCTCAGCATGATTGTGTCCAAATTTAGCTTGGCCTAAGCTTGCGTTGCAGAGCCTCATTCTGAAAGACTAACATTTATTCTCTTGGTTAACAGTGGCCGCGTGAGTCATGCACTCGCTTTGGAGTCCTTTTAAGGAAGCCACAGCACTTCCTCCTGCTCTGGTTATGCTGAGTTTCCTCATTCAGGCAGCCGTGGTACTCACGAAAACCCCAACCAACTGCTGGTTTGAAATGAGCAACTCCTCTTCTTAGCAGAAGTACCCCCAGCAGCGATGAGGAGATGACTTCAAAATTCAGCACCACTTAACATCTACCCTCAGCATGAATGCCATCTCCTCTCCGTTATACCGGCCAGTTCGCCAGTGTTCTACAACGTTCTCCAATACTGCTTGCCCAAGAGGTGGTGGGGGTGGGGGGGATTGGTGGGGGAGAAGAACAGCACATTCCCAGGGTCTGTAACCACTGGGGATGCAAGTATGAACACATTTGAGACAGTGCTTGGCTCTTGGCTCATCTCCGAGAACCTCAACCGCCTGAGGGATTACTACCTGGCTGGATTTCAATCATGAAACATTCTCAGGGGGAAAAAAAGCATGTCACATATTTGCCTATCACACCAACATCAGGCTGAATCCAGCCTCCTGTTGGGGTGTTATTTCATATTTCATATGCCATTGATTTCCTGTGTTCTTATGTATCCCCAAAACAGAAGACAAACAGAGCTTCACTTAGGAGCCAAATATGCACTAATATTAGGACTAACAGAACCTTTCATCATTTCTGCTTTTTTGTTTTTATCTCAACTTGAGCTGAAGGAAACAGCGTCAAAGGCATTACTACACTCTGCAACTCTACGAGGTTCACTGATACAGTAACCTACTTCGCCCCCTCCAACTATCAGCGGGAGGAGGCGACACTGACTTGCACTTTGACAGCGTTTCCCCTCGTCGTTACTAAGTTACTACCACAGCTGCAGGCTCCTGCGCAGAAACCCCTGCTTTACTACTGCAGGACCAGCACAGATCAGACCACTCACTGACTGCCTCACTTACCCCTAACCCCAAAACGAGGGCGAAGTTGGCTTGTTAAAATTTCAATTCCCCGGTCCACCTTAAATGCTGCAGCAGCTACCATTCTGGCGCTTCAGCCTCAGGCGCTAGAACGTCAACTGCTGCAGCATTTAAGGTGGAACGGGGAATTCGAATTTGACAAGCCAGCTTAAGCGTATGGGTTGCTCTCAAAAACGTCTAAACGAGCTTCTGCAAGAAAGTTACCTTCACTGTAAAGAGACAAACATTTACCTGTTGCCAGTATTCCTCCAGCGAGGGCAAGGCTGAGAAATAGCCCGTGTCGTGGACAATCTGAAGCTCCTGAAAGATGCTGCACATCGGTAGCACATCCATGGCAAAATCCCACCCGAAAAAGGGAGAAAGAAAAAAACGCGCTGGAAGAAGTTGTGAGATCTTCTCTCTCTCTCCCGTTCTCTAGTCGTGCCCTCCTGTCAACACCACGGTGTTTGACTCGCGTCGTCTCGTACGCGCGTCTGTCTTGCACATGCAACAGCAAAGCAGAAAGCGGTGAAGAAGCGTCGCTCCGCTGAGAGTGCGTGCGTGCGCGCGTGTGTGTTGTGGAGATCGCTCCCTCCCTCTCTCTCTCTCTCTCTCTCTCTCTCGCACACTCGCTCTCTCGCTCACTCGCTCACTCTCTCATTCACATTGGCCGCCACAGCAGCGACGCTGAACTTCAGCTGGAAGAAGAGCAGCGCTCTGTCAAACTTCTTCTCTATTCAAACCTCGCAGCCCGCTCGGCCCCGCCTCCTGTCCAGTCACACCAATCGCGGGCCAACAGGTTGCGCGGGCGCATATGATATCACCGTGAGCCAATCGCAGAGCGTTATGCAGATTAGCTCCCCTCCATTGGTCCGTTCGAGCGTTCGGCCCCGCGCCCTGATTGGGCGGTTATTTTTAGACCCATATATAAGCGGTTTGCACTCACTCACACACTCACTCACACACACTCTCTCTCTCTCTCTCTCTCTCTCTCTCTCTCTCTCTCTCTCTCTCTCTCTCTCTCTCTCTCTCTCTCTCTCTCTTCCCCCTCTCTTCCCCCACTCCCCCCCTCCCTTCCTCCCACCCTCCAACCCCCCCCCCCCCCCCCCCCCCCCCCCCCCCCCCCCCCCCCCCCCCCCCCCGCTTCTGCTTTTTTTTATTTATTTATTTCTTTATTTTGGACTGTGGTGGCTGCTTTACTCCACTTTAGCTCACTTTGAGGGCTTGTAATCACATGTAAAGCTGATATTTGAGCAATACCGTGACGCTGTCTGGTAAATTCTTGTCATAGTTATGCGGTAACATTATTTCTTTTTCCTTTTTGTAGGTCCAGACGTTTCTACAATATTCAAAACAGCCTTATCAGACCTTAAAGGGTGATTTTCAAGCATGTATGCCCAAATCAGAGATGTAAATAACGCACTTTGATGTGTGTGCACTGTAGAGAAACTCACTCACTCTGATTTCATTACAGGAGTGGTGACAGGAACCAGGAGTCATCACACACACACACGCACACACACACGCACACACACACACACACACACACACACACACACACACACACACACACACACATGTGTGTGATGACTCCTGGCCATAATACACTGTAATAGCCATTTTATTTACTGTCCAAAATGAATAATGAACCTATGTGTCCTCTGAGTTTTTATGTGCAGTGTTGACCGTGGTAAAATAGTAGTAGAGTCATTTTGGCTTACAACATGCCTCACCACCAAGGATGTGGTGTTTTTAGGCCAAAACCCTGTTAGTTATGTTTTGGAGGCATTCAAACATCTCTGATGTCCGGTTGCTATCACCACCATAGTGAACAACTCTGACTCACTGACTTTTTCTACAGCTTAGCATTTCACATCCAACCACTTTGAATGACTCGGTTTACATCTTAATCATTTAATTATGCAGAGGTTTTGCAAACTTGGTGGAGTTCCTCTTTAACTCTGGACTAGTTCTCACTTCTTGCCCTTTTAAAGCAGTTTTGGCTCTCAGTCGTTAGCCATTTTTAAGCAATCATGTCCAAAACGTACCCCAGAGATAGTGTGTAATGTGTCTTTCAGAGCACAGAGCAGAGCAGCAAACACTTCCACCAGGGGAGCCACATCGACTGAATCATAGTCAGGGAGGACAGCTATGATCAGCACTTGGATTATGTGAGCAAACCACTCTTTAAATAGGCACAGACGGAGGAGAAGATGCTGAACCTTGCAGTTGACTCTCTGACTCAAAAACCTTACTTACCGATTAGGCCACTAAGCCTGTTTTCCATGGTCTGACAATCATGGGTGTTGTGAAAAGGTCTGTTCCAAATGCCAAGAGAACAGTCGGAAAGTTTCGTTTTAGACTATAATTCTCTTTTCTGGGATTACAGCATGCGTGGCAGCATGGTGAATACATAGATCAAAGGGGAATTCCACCATTTTTTCAAAATTTCCTCGTGATTCAACTGTTCAGACGTAAACACAGTCATTCGGAGTGGTTTGATGGTGAAATGGTTAATTGTAAAGAATTTGCTGACTTTTATTTTTTACAATGGTGGTCATAGGAACCAGAGGTCGGCACAACTATAGCCATTTTATTCACTATCCAAGGTGACTAGAGAACCCACTCATCTTCTGATTTTCATGTAATACTGATAATGGAAAAGTATTGGTTAACCTGGTAATATAAATATAATTAGACCACTAGGTTTTAGGTCAAAAGCTTTTTAAAACTATTCCTCAGGAATTTGTTGCCATTTCATGTAGTAACGTTCAGTGATGGAGCTGTTAGAGCCGTCAAATGTTTTGGACATCTGGTTCCTATCACCAGGAACATTGCTGACTCGGTAGGTTTCTCCAGAATGGGACATTTCACATTAAACTACTCTGAATGTCTGTTTACAACTAAAGGGTTTAACTCTAAAATAATAATAATAAACGGTGGAATCGCGCTTTAATGCAGTTTTCTGTGTTTTTGCCACTCTGAAATTGTTGAATAGCGGCTTTCTTGTTTTGACATAGCACAAAACATGGTAACACTTTACTGTAGAGTGCTGTTCATAAGTCTATGTGACACCTATATAAGCTTGATATGATCATGATAACTGACATAACCCTACATAACTGTTTATGAGTGCTTATTCCAATACTAGTCATTTGCTATAAAGGTTAAATTGGCCAATTTTAATCAAAGTCACCTGAAGTAGGCTTGACAGATGAGGTCTGTTGTAAAAGGCATTTAGGGACAGTTTTGTAGGGTTATGTCAGCTGCCATTTGTAGGTGCAATGTAGCCTTATGAACAGCACCCTACAGTAAAGTGTTACTGAAAAACATATATGTATAGATTGTCAGTTTAATGTAAGGACAAGACTGAAGGCTGGCCGTGAGGCTCTGTATATAGTTCTAGGCAGTCGAAGGCCGTAGTTTTTAGATCCTGTTTCTTGAGGCCTACTGTGAGTTAATAGGAGAACAGAAAGTTGTGCTTCGCACTGCTTAGTCATACAATTTTTCAATGAGATTGTTTTTTTTTCTATTACAAAGGCCAATTTATCTCTTTCAGTATGAATGACTGTGTATTGTCAACTGTGCAGAATGTAAACTGTACATTTACTGCAAAAGTTACTCTGAAACACGGCTCCTTGGCCGTTTCTCAGAGTAGTTGTTTAAGACAGTAGAACGGGCTTGAAGTGAAGAAACGCCCCCCTTTTTTATGACATTACATAAGACGTAGGATGGAGTTAATTTACACAGCAACCCGCTCCTCAGTTTTACAGAGAAGTAGCAAACAACATTTTAGCATTTTCAGAACAGAAGTCCATTGTGTGCCACTGCTGTATAGTCTGGTGCTAACCTCCGGAGAACTGAATCCCCATTGTGGCACTCAGCTGAGGGCATATTTGTAGGTTGTAGCATCTGATTCAGTCATATGGTGATGGAACTCCACAGCCTCAGCCTTCAAAGCCATTTCAAGCATTTTTTCTCTCTTTTTTGTTCAGCTGCGTATCTCTGTGGACATGCAGTGACTGTTCCAAATCGTGTCAAAGGTCAGGCATGCCGGACAGTCTCTCCGTCCTGCCTGCACTGAAACTGAAAGAGCATCTTTGAGGAATGGCTCTTAATCTCATCCGTCCCTTTTAGCCCACCAAGAGCCAGTTTTCTTTCCCTCTTTCTTTCTGTTCTGGTGGAAACAGAACACAATTTCGGCACAAGAATCTGAGAATCTAAATGGGCTGCTTTATATTGTGCTGCTTCGAGCTGGTCCGAGCATTCATGCTGTCATAGCTGAGTCTGGACAGAGTCTCGGGGGGTGCATGTGATGTGGCCTTTGACAGTGTGGCCTACAGTGAATGTGCTCCCAAGTGAATGATGCTAGTCAGAGGTGCAGAAGGTGGTAAAGATCAATCAGAGAACAAGCCATGTGCCATTATAATTACCAAAGTGCATGCAAGGCCAGAGCAGTATTTTACCTTAACCCCAAATGTAGTGTTTTAGGAAGTCTGTTTGAGATTACTTAACAACTCACCTTGGTTTGAGGTGTGATTTTAGGAATGCAGCTTGCATCATGCTAATTGTTGAGTTAAAAGCTTTTATTACTTAACTACTTATCCTACACATGTTCGACCAGGCAATCTAGTTTTAAGCTTCGTTGTCCAGTTAGTACTGTTGACCAAAGGAGAAATCACCCCAAACTTTAAAAAATTCTGCATTTTATGTATAAGGAAAGAGGTTCGGAGTGGTTCGATGTGAAATGGTACACATGCAGACTAAAATTTCTTCACAGTGGAGGTGGTAAGAACCAGGAGTCTTGATGTCTACAGCACAAATAAAGTATTTATTTAGTATCCAAAACCATATGTGAACACACACATGTCCTCTGAGTTGTATATGCAATGCTGATGATAACATAGTCAGAAATCTGAGAAGTTTTCTTTTCCAAAGCCAGCATGCTGGGTACCATTGGCCTCACAGCACCCCGCATGTACCTGTCTCCCCCCAAAAAAGATGTTTAAAAAGATGTTTTAGGCCAAAATCTCAAAACTATACTAAAACATTGTCTCAGACATCAGGCAAGCAACTTTCTGTGAGGCATTAAACTCTTCTTTTTCCTATGATCACCACTGTGAGTAATTACACAACGAACAATGTTTACATCTGTTCAATTACACAGAAATTTAGAATACTGATTTTTGCTTTAAAATGTGCATGATGTTTGCTGAAGTAGACAATATGCTGTTCACACCATATCACAGCTCTCTCTAACACACACATATGTTTCACACCACCACACATGGCCAGGGCAAGTACTTTCCACAGCTAACTAGTACACCACCCATGGTGCCTTTACTATTTTGAACATATTATTTCGTACAGTAGTAAGTGAATTGAGACCCAGCCTGTGTAGAGGCAGAGCTATGGTGGGATTCAGGATAAAAAATAAGAGAACTCATTAGTTCTCATTTATAGCAACTTTCAAAAAGCAATTAAAATGCTTCTTCGTCTGAATAAATCATTGGTTTTCTTATAGTTTTATTTGTGTTACTAGGACATAGACGAGAAAATGTATTAATAAGTAAACTGTAACGTTTTCATAGCAAATTTAAAGAAAAATGTGAAAATAAACTAAATAAACCGAAGGCAATTATTGAACTATTTAACAAAAACATAGCAGAAAAAGATGTATTAAAAGTTGTTTTGAAGGCATATCGAATACTTGTTTGACCCTTTCCCGCCCATGGCTGAAATCTGGCAACCCTACTTGTACTTCAGGTCCTTAAGCACAAGTGAGAAGAATTCCAAGATATTCCAGTCTTTACTTTAACTTATATGTCTGAGAAGACGAATCTACATGTTATTGCGATATGTGGCACTCGCCCCTTTACGTTTTTTTCGAAGTTCTCATGTTTTTTTGAGGGGGTGTTTTTTGGGTGTTCATCACATTCCTTTCCAGGGTACGGCCACTGCGCATTATAATCTTCCAAAGCCAGCGTGCTGGGTGGGTAAGTACAAGGGCAGAGGTGCCACCTTTCAGCTCCCATCCTGTTCCGGGAGCAGCATGGGGTTAAGTGCCTTGCCGCAGAGTGCTGAGACCTCAAGGCCTCAAGATAAGAGATGTTTGAATCCAAGAGGTTTCCTTCTGCCATGCACTGGTTTAGCTTAAACATGTATGAAACAGTTGAACAAGCATTGCACAAAGTACAAAATGAAGTTAGTACACATCCTTACTCTCACACAAACATACAATACACCTAACAAAGTACTAGCAAGTACAATATAGCCTCCAAACAGGCTTATTTGGAGCAGTGCTATAAACCAACCACTTCTGTAATCCTAGCAGAAAGGTTCCATATAGTACCAACCACGGTTCTGTGGCTTGTAAAAATAGTGCCTTTTTGGTGCTATATGTAACCCTTTTCAAAAAGATATATATACATATATAGACCCATTTACAGCACATTCTCCTTTAATCTGAAGAATGCTTCCGTGATAATTATGTAGAGGGTTCGTGGAGTGTTTATGGTTCTAAATAAAACCATTTTCTTGACTAAAGAACCCTTGAAGAAGCATCTTTTTCAAGAGAGTGGTTCCATAAAGAACCTTTCAGTTGAGCGGTTTCAATTGAGTTTTAATGAACCATCCACTGAAAGGTTCTTTAGAAAAACATAAGTGGTTCTTCTATGGCATTGCTCCAAAGAACCCCTTTTGGCACCATTATTTTTGTGGTTTGAGTAAGTAACACTAACTGTTTCTAGATTATTTCTTTTGCTCCTTTTTCACAACTTTTCATTTTTTAATGAAGGTCAATAGTTAAAAAAGAGAAAGACAACTAAGTTTTTCAGTGTCACCACTTTATAGTTGGCGTCATCATAGCTCTAAGCTGGTTTTCTAGGAGAAAAATGAACGATGTTCTCAAAAATTGCTTCTCCTGGCCCTAGTACAGTGTTTTAAAACAGACATATATCCTGCACATGTATATGTTTCCTCTAAATATCAGATGATTCTCTGAATGATGTGATTTTAACCAAAGTTATTGCTACACTCAAGCTAATGTTGCACTGAATTGACACCATAACCTTGCCAAACCAGTAAACCTCACCAAATGTGGTTGTTAAGTTGCTTTGGTGGTAGCAGCCAACACTTTGAGGGGCTGGTGTCAAAGAATAGACTACAATATTAAACTTACTTTCTTGTTATTAAATTCTCATCAATGTAACATTGTTTGTATTCTAACTGTTAAACAAGAGGATCCAGTAAAATGTACAGTAAAATGCTCATAGGACAAAACATATCATTTTTGTCTACTGGGCACATTACGCAACATTTGAGAATAACATTAATTTCTCTCATAGAGAAAAATGCCTTAGAGTTCCTTATATGGGAATATCACCAACTACAACACGACACATGCTCCTTCAGAGGTCTACCGGATGCTGTATGTACTATGGAGCTACCTTTTTCCATTACATACATGTATTCAGGCGTTATGCTGCAGTCGCTGTTGGTTGTAGACAAAATGGATCATTTGAATATTAGTAATATACTTGCTAGTATTCTGGAACGGCTGTGGTGGTTTATTACTCACACAATTTGAGTCTGGAGGGCTGCCTCCACTTGAGTTGTTATTTATTTATTATTTTTAAAGCAACATCGCGGTTACTTAAACGTGGTTTTTCCAGCTTCTCTATTTAGCTCTGTTTCATTCCCTCACTTCATGCTAAGCTAATAGCTTATCCAGGGAGACGCTTCTCAGAGGATGCATCCGGCGAGTGCTCAGAGCTCAGCCATGGCAGCCTTTATCTCTCTCAAGCACAGCCCAAACTTTATCATCATTATGCAACCATCCCCACACAGTAGCCACAGGAAAGAGCAATTATTCGTGGGGCCCATTTTAATGCATCACTGTCAGAGCAATCAGTAAGTTGTTCTAGGCTTTTTCTTTTTTTTTTTTTTTCCTTTCCTCCTTAAGTGATGGGCCTGTATGGGAGCCCATTTATCCTGCAAGTACTCATCCGTTGATGTGTGCCCAAACAATTAGGGGTTGTTCTTTTCAGGAAGAGCTTTTCTTACACGGTGCCCACATATGGGTCAGTGGACACAGGATGGGCAGGAACCAGTGCCTATATGCAAATACACGGAGGCACTGATTAGCCTTGAAACAACGCAGACATGGAGCAGGCCAAGCATTGCCAATTGGGTTTGCCGGAGCGAGGAAACACGCACAAATAGCTGTGTTTAATTGAAACTGGACGAGTGCCAAAAAATGTTAATTACTCTTTCACTGTCCCCGAAGTGATAGCGATATCATCGCTGCTTTTTTTCCCCTCTTCCCCAAATCGTAATGAGCAAAAGATAGGCTTATCTGTGCAGAAATGTGTTTGTTTTTCACACAAAAGAGTGAAAAAAATAATGTGTTTACTGATACAGTGCAGGTTTGCATGGCCCTGAGGATTATTGTACGGTACAGTGACACTGCAGTGATAAAACACTATCACCAGGCTCATGCTGCCCGCTGACCTCTTATTTATGACTGGCAAATTAGTACAAAGCCAATTATGTTTCTCCAAATCATCCTTAAACAATCCGTTTTGCTCGCCGGGTTTAATAAAGATGCATCGCTTTTTATGGAAGCATAGAGCAATTGCTCAAGCTTAAATAAAATGAAAATAAATGAATTGATTGGAAATCAATACAGCAGCATCAATCTTTCCCTGTAAGAGAGAAGGAGAGAGAGAGAAAAGAAAAATCAATATTCATCCTAATGCAACATATCATAAATCAGGATCATTTCAGCAGTAGTGGTGGAGTGTTGCATAGTCTATCATGCCCTGCAGCCATCCAGTGGACCTCCTCAGAGGTCTGGTCAAGGATTACAGAAACTGTTACAGGGCCACTCCAGGGTACGTTTACCAGCAGAAGGCATAGTAGACCGGGGGGTGGTGGGGGTGGTGGTGAGTGAGGAGGAGGTATTTCGCAAAGCAGATTTCACTCCAATGCTGGATAATTTAGGCCCAGAGGACTGACCAGTAGGAGTGTTCCTTACCTCTCCTCCTATTGGACAGGCTTGACTTTTGGCTTAAATCAGTGGAAAAATCGAATTCTCCCCTCATACCAAATGTCCTTGATCAGTAAAGCCACATTTGTTTCTCCGGGTTTTGTACTGTAGCTAATAAGGTCAATGTTCAATTACTGTTTTCATCTGTGTGATACTATGTGGTACTTTTGTTCATGTTTACAGAAAACAGTATGTCATACTGTATAAGAAAACCTTAGCAAGTCTAGTTGAGATCAGTTAAGGTCAACACGAATCAGAAATCATAAAGTTTTTTTTAAACCCTATACATAATCGCATCAATCATCTTATCTATGCCATGGAGGGAAGAGGGGGTGGTTTCCAGGTATATTTGACCTGATATTAATCCAATGTCGTCTTAAGAATGCTGACATATATAGTTATGTATAGTGTTTTAAATATGTTTAGTGCTGTAAATATGTTCAAGGTTTATTCATATTATGTCCGTACAATGTCATTTATTTCATAAAACATCTTATGTCAGGTTGCGAGAACCGACATAAGCACTTAATAAATGTTCAAGTAATGCTTCATAAATGCATTATTCAGCGCTTATGAATGCGTCATGAAGTCCTTATGTAGAGGTGAGACGTGATATTAGTGTTTAGTATTATTATTCCTTGTCCACTAGTGCACTGTGATGTCATCAAAAATCAGAATATCTTTTTTTAGAATCAAAAGCTGTTACGTTTTTGTGGAAGATTATAAGAAAACAAAAGCTTTGTCTTTTACATTTAGATATGAGCAGGATATGAACTAACAGTGACTTGACAAATACATTGTAAGAAAAAGTATTTTCACTCTTATATTACTGTAAAATATAATGATCGATACCTATTTTTAAAAAAATAGATGTTAGATGCATGTAAATAAACTATACATTTTCTGTATTTTACAGCTACTGTCATTTCTTTACAGAAATAGAATATAAATTCACAAAAAAACAAACATGTAATCACCTTTGTTTCAGAAATTGGTTATTACTCTTACTCTTATGGCAAAATACTGCATGTCAAAATAACTAGTTGAATTACAGTAAAAGGTAGTATCTCCAAGAAATGTATTGTGTCATTTTACAGATTTTTACCATCATTGACAAAATATACTTTTACTATTATTTAACAGGTTTATCTTGCACCCCTGCGGCTGGACTTTCTTTTTTTGCAGGTTTGAGGCAAGCATGCAATGCAATGATTTAAGTATGCATTATGCATACTCCATTGTAAAACTAAAGAAGAAAACATGCAAAAAAAAAAAAAACATCTGTAAATTTGAGCTTTTGCCTTAAGTTATCTGGCTAAACTGAAAAATTGTTCCTTGTAGTCCACAGTTGGTAGTTGCTGTTTTAGTATAATCTTTGGTACTGCTATTGAAACACCATAGACCTGTCTGGTTTCAGTGACAGTGATGCACCGCACCATGCAAAAGTCAGAGACCATCCTTTAATTTACTGAATTTCTCGTCAAAACACCCATTACACCCATTCCATTGCCTCAGGATGACAGAAGGAAACATATATTTAGCAGGAAAACGCACAGAGGCCTCAACAACTACATATACATTTTTTTTCAATATTTACTGTCCATCCTTTACCTTTTTTGCAGCTTCCTTTCCTTTCAGGAGACTTGCTTTCAGTTTTTCAAAGAATTCTGCAGGGATATTTTTCCACACCTCCAGTTTTAGGTCAGTTTTAATTCTATAAATAATCGATTCATTGAATAAACAAAAAGGTGGCCTCTGACCTTCGCACAGTAATTTATAGAAGCATATAGTGTGTCATATACATTTTCTTCGAGACGTTTCAAGAACAGAGCCCTCAGACCTTGTGTGGGTGGAAATCGGTGCTTATATGAAATATATGAGAAGAATGAATGTGAAAAAGCTGAAGGTACATGGAGAATGATGATGTGTGGATATAACAGTCCAATTCCAAGCTCGCTCTAAAGTGTGGACCATTGCAGTGGGCAATGAAAGAAAGTTGATTTGAGAAAAACCTGCCGCGGTACACAGCAGCCCAGTTGCTGCATTTCCCTTAAGAGATTTGTTTTCCTGCATTTTGATGCCAAACACTTGCAACACAAGAAAGCTGTGAGATCACAGAAAAGCACTGTACCTTGGAAAATGAGATAGAGACATAAAAGGACAGCTTCCACGTGAGAGAGTGTGCGGTTGTGTATATGTTGGTTGGTGGGGGGTTCATTTGTAAAAGTGAAATGCTGGTAGTAGATCTTAAACGCAGTGGAAAATCTGGAAGACAGTTGAATCATCATTGTTTTGGGCGGTGCGGGGCGTCTGGTGGCAGAGCGCTGCTTTCCCCGGTGATTTGATGAGCTTAAGGCTGCTGCCTTTTATTTTGAGATCAGGAATGTTAAGCATTTTATTATTTTCAGCAGTACTCTGTGGGAACTAACCCCTCGCTCTTTTTTACCCTGAATTAGAGGGAGGTATTTTTAACCTGCATGGTGTAAACACAGGCACAGGCCCTCAATAGAGGACGGGCTGAATGAAAGCACACAATGCTTTTTCTGTTCAAGGGGGGCATTGTCTATCAGGTTACCTGGACCATCAATGACATGAGTATAGCCTGGGAATTAGTTTTCACACTTTTCAAACAAAATAGGCTTCCACACGTCCTGAATTTGATTAAATTGTGATATCTACGTTGT
The DNA here is from genome assembly GCF_015220715.1 of Pygocentrus nattereri. Taxonomy (NCBI): domain Eukaryota; kingdom Metazoa; phylum Chordata; class Actinopteri; order Characiformes; family Serrasalmidae; genus Pygocentrus; species Pygocentrus nattereri. The sequence continues at coordinate 10,746,719 of NC_051213.1, forward strand.
AATGAACAGCAAAAATCTCATTTATTATCCTTATTCCAAATGTAATCATCAGCCAAGACATGTTTGGTGCTTTTTGAGTTTTGTGCTGGAGTTTTGAGACTCAAGTAGTTAACAGCTAATGGTAGTGAATGCATGCTAAGTAGCAGCATGCAAACTGCATACCCGAATCATCTTACACTTCCACAAGCAACATTAAGTTGCTATGTAGTTTCAAATACACTTGACTTTCCCTCAGATTATATTAACAAATCAGTTACATTACTGATGTTAGTGGGTCAGTTTTGACTGTGTGAGTCACCCCAAAACAGTCCTAAAACATATTACTCTACAATATAATTTGACCCTACTTGCCAAATACTTATTTTGTTGTTATGTATTTTACTGGATTACCTCTTCCTAGCATGTATGCACTTCACAGTTGCTTTATTTGTGTTGATGACATCACCTTATAAAAAAATGCACAACTTGTGTTATGGGCCAGAATTGATGTATGTTACAAATGAAACCAAATGAGGTTTTTTTTTTCTTTTTTTTCTGAAGATCTTGTGGGTACTAAGGTCAATCTGCTTGTATTTTCTACCTCATGTTTCAGAGAGGGCTGGGGCTTATCTGGGAATTTTTTGAGATGAATGCTTCCCTTTCAGCACTTTGCTGCACATCAGTTTCCTCATCAGATGATAATTTCTCATTTCAGTCTGTAAATATCATCATGACGTCATCTATAAAAACAGACAAAGGAACAGGCAAAATTCAGGCTTCAAGACTGCTAGTATTGTTTTTAGCATTCTTCGCTGCTAACTGGTGGCAAATACGCTATACTTCCATTAAGTTTTAGCTACATTAGAATCATAGTTCCAGTATAAAACTAAAGAAGCAAACTTCATACATCAAACATGTCTTGGCTTTTCAACCACTTTTGGAGAGAAAGGGAGTTTTTTGTCAAACTGTCTTTTGAATTGAGACACTGAGGGGTTCCATTTCTCTTCAAATAATTTTGAAGTCAAGCTGAAACCAACACTGAGTGTTTTTTTTTCTTTACCCTGCTAGATCATTTGCCTGGTCATATTTAACACATTTCATCACGCTATTCTTAGTTTTTAAAGGTTCTTTAAAGAACCATAAAGTTGCATGCAAAACTTTGGGTGCCCCAGTCAAATTACATTTTGTTGATTGAGAATAAAACATAAAAAAAAAGAGTTTAAAAGTTAAACTCTTCAGTAACCCTTCTCTGTTCCATGTCACCACCACCTCTCACCATATCCATATATTAGGTAGACCACAGTTCCTTCCTAATACCATATTTCACTTGGAAATGCATCACATTACGGAAATGAAATGTGTTATGATTTCCGATTCATGTTGACTTTTACAGCAGGCGCTCAATAAACATGCTAAAACAGGAACAAAATGGGAAATTATGTTTTTAATAAACTGCATATTAGTACACAAAAGGGTTCACAATAGACTGCAGAAAGATACTCTCCACATCTGTCTCTCTCTCTGTCTCTCTCAGTCTCTCTCTCTCTCTCTCTCTCTCTCTCTCTCTCTCACTCTCTCTCTCTCTCTCTCTCTCCCTATGTTGACCTGGTCAATGCCCAGCAGCTCATTGCCCTCTCTCTGTTACAGAGTGTGTTTCCCTCTTTCTTGGCTTCATTCCTTCCCACAGATTACATCTATGATGTTTTCTCTCCAGCTCACTTCATGTTTGTTTGTTTGCAGAAGAAGAAGTAGAAGAAGTCACAAAGCAGACCTAAAGAAAAGGAAAGAAGTCCACATGATGTGTTTGTCATAACAAATAAGGTGGGCTTAGTCATGACACCTTCATTCTCTCTAGTGGAGACTTGTGGAGTGATGAAAAGACAAAAAAGAGTTCAGAACGTGGAACAGAACATCTAGAACATCAAAACGTGGCCACATCTCGTCTTTTTCTCCACTTATTCCCCCTGAAGCCACTATTTAGTCAGAAATTTACCAAACGACATTGAAGAGATCGTAGTTAGGGCCGTGTAAACAAAACCAAACAACCCATGACAAAACGCATTGGATGGAGACATGTAAACAGAGTTGTCACATCCAATCCCGCTCCTTCTGCCTCATTAGGCCGCAATCTTTATTATCCCATTATCTGATTCTATAAATCTAACACAATAACACGCATTCATCTTATCTTCATAATGTACTGCTTCTGTGCACTCATTCATTTTTGGGACAGGAGGGGGGGACAGGCGAATTAATAATTCCGTCGCCATGGCAACATTTCTTCCAACTCCATCAAGTGAAACAGAATTAGGAGTAATGACAGGAAACAGAATTAGAATGAGATTTCGGAGGCAGTTGAATTTGTAATAACATGGCCAGTCATTTGACCAATCACGATAAGACGTTCAAATGAGATTTTTTTTCCCTCTCTTTTTTTTCTGCAGCTCTTTTGTCACAGTAACAATAGAAACTGTGAACAGAGATCAAGAAACACTAACAGATGAGCCCGGCTTCTGCGTCATGAGGTTTGGTTAATCAGGAGAAACTTTGCTTTCGGTGCTGGCGGCGGGACTAAACCTCAGGATCAAACTTGAATGACACATTTAACAACTGTTTTCCCTTCAGACGGCGAGTGCAAAGTCCATTCAGCCTCACTTGCAGGAGTGGAGGCAGGATCTGCGGCTCGGGCTCAGAAAGCGGTGCTTGTGTACAGTTTTGAAGGTGTAAGATTTAGCGCTCGTCAGGTTTAATATATATTTGTTCCCCTTATTCAGGCTAGTGAAAAGAACACACACTTTTGCACCATCATCTCATGAAAATGGGCTGCTCTTGGGTTGCCATGTTTGTATAAAATCCACTTACTTTATACAGAGCCTCATAGGCCATCCTGTCATATGCATAATTTTATTAACAAACAATCTGCTCTATATTTCCAAAGCTTTGAAACATTCAGCATTCATTTTTCTGATTTCAAGAGTATTAATATGGAGTTTGTTTCTCTTTATACTCGATATTGGAACATTGCTTTGAGGATTTGATTGCATTCAGACACAAGTGCATTAGTGAGGTCATTAATTCTAGATTACCCAAAGGTTTTGGATGGAGCTCCATCACTCCAGAGATCAGTTTTTTGGTCATTTAGGGTTCATTGAAATATTGTAAACTGGACACTAAAATATATTTCTATTTGTCTTTTTTTCTGATTTTGGTGCAACATATCTCATATCTCTTTACAGCCATGGCTTTTGAAGTTAGGCCTTTAATTTGGAACATAAATGTAAAACACATGACGATGAAACAAGGGAAAACACCCTCACTTTAAAGCTAATTTCTTAGCAGCACATACCAGAATTCTAATAGTATGTTTGCATCAAGCTAATGCCTAATGTGTAAAAAATGATAGCATGCATTTCATCTTGTATGTAGCAGTTTTACAGTGACTCTTTCAGTAAAGAGTCCTGGCATACAGCTGCCAAGCATAGAGCTGCTGGCACCATTTTCTATTCTAAAAATCCTTGTGGAAAAAAATCTAAATATAAAAACCAGACTAGACTTCATTCAGTACTGTATCTAGAACTTCAGAAAGTCTACAATGAATATATTTTCTCCCAAATTGGTCCCACCCATTGTTAAAAAGAAAATGTTTGGATGACCCTTTTGCTATTTTTTAAGAAAGTTGGTAATCTAATGTGTTAGTCCTTCTGTCCAGCTCCTAAAGGCCTAACCATTGGGAGAACTGCAGAGTTTAAATACAACAAACATGAGTATTCTATAAACTATAAATTACAGACATGTCATTTTCAGCTAAACAGAAATTATTCTCTCAAGGCCTACAAAGGTTCCCCATTGCTTCACAGTCATTTTTGCCTCAAGATTTCACAGCTTTTGGAATACAATGCATATAAAATTTTTTCAGCTTTAAATTTCTGCAATATGCAGCTATTTATCACCTACAGTCTCTACTTATCATTCTGGACTCGTGTAAAATTCCTACAAATTTTTTGAAAACTGAACTGAGTACTATATGCATTTTATGCATGTACCTGCAAACAGGTTGACCAATGATTCCAAAAGTTTGAACAGTGCAGTGGGCCATGATCTTGCTGGGTGGACTCCAACAGAAGGTGTGTGTTGACTTATCGTCTGTGAGTACGTTCTCACACGCACATACATACAGACTGATTAACCCTGTCCCAGCCCTGTCCTGTAACACCATGATGCAGCCGTGGACTTTGGACTATGATATCATATGTTTGAGCAATGTGTCATCAGTCATTTCCTTGTACTGCAGGTTTACTGCCTGTTGTCTCCCTCCAATGGTAAATTGAACCACAAACCCTCTCTGCCTTTCATAATCCTACTTTCCCATGACTAATGCATTCTCATACTTTGTTATGGCCCAGCCCAGTCTGCACTCGCTGTACAAACGTGTTCCAGCCACAGGTTCAGGTGCGACCGCTAATTCACTGCTGTCTGTCTGACTGTACATCTCTGTAATGCATCAGGAACGTCCTTATTGCAGCAACCTCTTTGCAAAAAAAGTTGGCACAAAATACAGCCAGTAAAACAGATGACAGGTGCTTGTGTAAACTCCTCCAAACCATGCTTACATGTTAACACCATTGTACAAGGGCCATATATTTTAATCTACAGCACCAGTGCCGTGTAAAGAATCGTAAACTCTGCTGCAAACAGCTCCAATGAGGTGTTTCATATTGTTCATAAAATTGCCCTAATAATTCCCACTCAGTAAAATGGCATTATTTTTATGCTTTTCACTTCTCAAACAAAAAAGGCTGGCACATTTTATTTTACAATACAGAGGTTTTCACACTTTCAATAAAAGCAGAATTGTGGATTCAATTAAGGTGTTTTGTGGTTAACGGTTGCTTTCTGCAGCATATAGATCCTGTAAATGTGTTTTGTTCGACACACTGCTCGACAAGAACCAGGAAAATGTTTGAGCAGCGCTCGCTCATGTGCTGTCCGTGTTGTGTGTGCAGTGTGTGTGTGTGTGTGTGTGCGCAAGTAAACACCTGTGTTCAGCTGAAAATGACTCACTCATATCTTGTGACCTGGCCCGCAGTGGCAAGAGCCCTCTGCCTCACATTTCTCAGGAAATGAATGATGCTGCAACCGAGACTGTGCTACCCTCAGGAGAAAGAGGGAGGGGGGGGAGGTAAGAGAGGGAAGGAGAGAGAGTGAGAGCGAGCGAGACAGAGAGAGAGAGAGACAGAGAGAGAGAGAGAGAGAGCAGATGGATAAGAGCTAGCTCAGTTTATTAAATGCTCTTCAACATTGCTGTGACATGCCAAAATATGTCATGTTTAACCTATTACAGTGAAAATGTATGCCTTTTTCTCTGAGGTCACAGCAGGGTTTTTGTGCAGCTGTAATGTATTTAAAAGCCGCACAGAAAAAAAGATGTTAAAATTTTTCAGAACGGCATCTTAACACTTCACAATTTAGTAGCATATATAAAAGTCAATATGGTATTTATACTACATTTAGCACTAATACGTGTTATGTATACAGTAGTACTACTCGATGTGTCAGTGGTGAACATAGAGATGGGCCTTCAGTTTGGGACATAATTGGAAGGAACAGACAGGAAACAGTTTGAAACAATGGAAATGTTATTTTGTTAGCTTGCCCACATACAGCATGTAGCTCTGATGCTTGGTGGTCAGCCAGAGGTTGAGGTCAACACAGGCAGGAAAATGCAGCTCAAAACCAACCTGTACCTGCAAAAACTTGAAGCCTGACATAATCAAGGCTGAACAGTACTGCTGAATGTGAGACCTCAATCCGACCCGAACCCGACCCAAACCTGACCCGAACCCGACCATAACTGACCCGAACTCATGTGGACATACAAGGCTGAAGTTGGTTTCTTATTTGCCAATGTGCTATTCAAAATCTCCATTCTCCTTTAAATGGTGCAGCAGATATATCACTGCTGTCGGAAACAAAACCTCGTATCTTCAAAATGATAACATTACTGTAAGATAATGGAACCAAACATTATTTAGCACATATTTACAGTTAGCAACGTATCTAGGACTATCAAGAAGGCCTAGATTAATTTTTTGTTCCTCATGAAATTGCCCTCACTCATTATAATCATTATTTTAAATGTTCTGTCACTTCCTAATTTTCAACATGTAAGTCCTTCAGCCCACCTCCTTAGTCTTAATGTGAAAACTCGCTTGGCTGTATCTACTTAGATACCATGGACAATTTTCAGTTTCAAGATTTGAACCCTTTAGTTTAAAATTAAAATATAACATGTGAAAATAAGATTTAACAGTGATATAAGATCTCCAAAAATAATTAGGCCTTCTCTGAATCCCTACAAGGCCCTGAGCCTTGCCCTTACTATATATCTATACTATTTTACTATATGTAACCACTATGGACACACATGCTGGTTTCAACCTCCACATGCTTAATTCAGTCAGTAGAGTCTTTTATTATTGTACTACATGAATTGTACATTGTGTAGTACTATTATTAGTACAATAGTATGAGTACTATACCTGCAGTATTGTATGTATCTGCTACTGACCATCAAATATGCTCCAGATGGTTCAGTCAGTCTTGTTCCCCACGGAAAGGACAGTTAGCTGTGACGGAGGAGCGTCCCTGCCAGACATCAGCCAGCTGGAGACGGCTGCAGTGCCCCAGAGAACAGCCAGACGTGGCTTACTGTCACAGCGGCCGGAAGGAAGCGGAGTGTGTCCACACACACGACACTGCTCACCTCAGCCGTCTGAGCGCTAATGGATGAAGACTCGCCAGACCTCCTCCAGGGGACAAAAAGGAGAAAAACACGCTGCGAACACTAAACTCCATTTCCCACAAGGCCCGGTGGTTCTGCAGGAAAACAACAGCGAGGACGACAACACCACAAATCATGGCTGACAGTGTGCTACCCAGGTGGGTTTTAATGGTGATCCCATGCTGGTTCCACATCTCTGCAAGCCACCAAAATGACTTCAGGGTTGCTGATCATATTGGAAGAGTCCTGAAGATTGTGACTGGACTGGTTGAATGTTTTCTGGATGGTTTTCCTGTAGGCCGCAGACATACTGAAGTCTCCCAAGGGCTGTGTAACTATTCTGGATAAACTAATGATAATTATCAATATAGAATCAGACTAAAACCACACTAACAGGATCTAAATATTATACTGATCGATGACATACTAAAATACCTCATAATTATTAGGAGTAACACGGTGAACAATACAAGTACACACTAATTTTCAATGTAATGTCACAAGTACTTTATAAGTTAAATACCTTGTACAGTATGGTATGTAGTAATACTTACTATGTAAGTATATACTACATAAGTCTCTTTGTAATTAATTTGTGTACCACCTCTTTATAATGCTATATAATTACCTGATATGTTTAAACCCAAATAATTGCACTACACTGTGGATTTTGTACCACATACTTATGCAGTTAATAGCTATAACTTCTTAAATGTTTCACTGTAATTTAATCAGTCTGAATGGCTTCTACCTTCCTATCATATTAGCCAAAATCATTATGTAGTACTCTGGATTTTGTACTGCTTATCTGGTTAATGCCTAAAACTTAAAGGACTGTAAAAGAAAGTTTCACCATTTTGATGGTAATTTTGATAAATCAATGATAATTCAATAATAGTAAATACCTTTGGTCAATGTAATGCAGGGCAGTCTTTAACCTTGCTACATCAGTGTTTTTAATATATTGAAATCCAAATGATAATCAAAACATGTAGCATTATTATCAAGATGTGGTATTACGTCCATGTTGCTAGGCCCTAAATCAAACCCTACATGAATATACTGGGTCACTGATGAACCTGGGGCTACCATGACAGGTAAATCAAAAGTGATCAAAATGTATGTAGCCTCTAAGAAGATTCTGCCTCAACATTCTCTCTCACATCTCAAACTAAGGCACTGACCTTTCTGTGCTTGTTTTACACCACTAAATCTGTCATGTACATTCAACTGTCACACAATTTCTTTACTGTGGCAGTGTATACAATGACTTCTGCTTTCCGCACTGGAATTATGGGACCATAGAGTGTGATATAAGGCAAGGCAGAGTAGGGGGTGGGGTGGGGTGAACAGTAAATCTAGCGAAGGCCACAGTGGAACCTTCTGACAAAGCTGTGACAGCTCTGGACTAACTCCCGACTTAATTAGCGGCCCAGGCTTAGGCGCAAGCACGCAGATCTCTGGGACTTTCTGAATGGACATGTGAAATGTGGGTCAGTAGGGCTGGGATAGAGAAGCGTTTTCCATGCTGGGGGTCTGTTCTTCTGCTAACAACACTATCAGTAGGTTAGCCTTCAAGCAAATATGGATCCAGGCCAGAGTAAGAGCAGCTGAAGCGTTCCTGGCATGGCCACCCCGATAATCCTCAACGTTTAACAATGTCCCCAGCTTGTCCGAACCAGAGGCAGGCCACATTCCTTGGCTGCCACAACAGGGGACTATATTTGAACACCGAGCGCCACCCACAATGGCGCGACAACAATTCACACCCACACAGGAGCAGAAACTAGCTCCACTCTTAGCACTCGCATGGTTGTGCAATGGAATGGTGTTAATTACAGACCAGTCTATTGCAAATCCTTTCCCCCCTCTCTCTCTCTCTCTCTCTCTCAGGTTCTTGCCTAGTTTCTATCCAGTATAGTTAGTCATGATCTTGGTCTGGCCCATTCGGGTTAACCCTTTAAACTCTAATCTTAAAAGGCAAAAAAGTGTTCAAAAAGGTTCTTTGCAGGGACACAGTATTGAAAAAACTATTCTTGATCCCTGAAGAACCTCTCAATTGAGTTATAACGCTTTATGACAACTTTGTTTTCAACAGTGTAGAATTATTAATTTATTATTACTCTTAAGGTTTCACCTCAAGCCCATATGTACCACACCTCATTCAGCTAATCAGGTAGGGTCATCATATGGATTGTTATATGGATCTGGTGGGGTTGGAACTAAAGTTGCAGGAAGTCATAAGGAGCCAGGCTGGTGAACGCTAGAATCTACGTCAAGACGCCTTGAAGCTGTTCTGGAAGCCTGTGGTGACGCAACCCTGTCTGTATGAATCATCCAGTAACTACTGCAGAACTAATATTATAGTTACTTAGTAAGGTGGTAATGTATTCATATGAGAAGCTCAAACCCACCAGCAGGTCACAGAGTGGAGAGTTTAAAAGGAGGTCCTGACCTTTTACCTAGCTTTATTCTCAAAAGATTATGAGCCTTCACATGTATATTCCTGCAAGATAGACGGCAAGGTATACCTTGATATTAATCGGTCTGCCCTCATTGCACTTATACGTTTCTAGAACAAGGGCAGTTTCTGACATGCAATTACAGTCAATGTAGTGAACGCAGAGTAATTAACCACAGCGCAGCTCCACCAGTACATCCATTCCAAATGACCCCCTCCATCACCCAGACCAGCCATTTTCAACCATTTCCAAGGTCAGATGAATAGCGCAGCCCACCATGCAGCTGGAACCTGACAACAGGGTGCTGTAATTACCGCTGTCCTTGATATTTAATGTGGAATGAGTGTAGTAACCTTTATTGTTTGCCCGTGAGACCACTCCTCCCCTCGGTGGTCCTGCATGGGCCAGTTGGAAAACGAGTGTCTCACTTTTGAGAGAAATGTGAAGTGTGTTTGCGTGCTAGGTGGTGCCATGGGACATCACTAAGTGTGTACACATGCTAACACACATCCAAATGGATGCACATCACTGCTGCTGGGTTCTGCGAGGGCACTGCTGATGTGCCATAGCGATCGGAGAGCAAAGTCAAAGCTCTCCATGCATTATAATCAAGTGAAGGCGCCTCGGCGAAAAAGCCAAACGAGCAAAACACATTACTATCGTTTCCCTCTGCCCTATTAAAATGATTACGCTTTAAGTCTGTGTATTCATCTGCAGAGTGTCAGAATATGCATGCTGCTCCGTGAATTGAAAGCTCATGATTATAATCCACACATGTGGGTTATCCATTTTTAATATTAATGTCATACACAAAGACAGTCATAATCTTGTGAATGGCAGTGTATAATGCATAGGCTGGCATTGAGCTTTAACCCACTCACCAGCTACAAATTACCACCTGCATCAACCCCTCATTCAGAACCATCCCTCTACACAATGGCAGTACAATGACAATGGCAGCATCACTTATTCCCTGGCAACAAACAGCAGCACCAGTCTAAATGGAGGGTCATCCGCATTCATTTTAAACAGAAAATGAATGACATGTAATGCAGACAAACAGGATTGTGACATGTTTGTCAAATTCAAGGATTATCCTTTAGAAGTTGAGATTTATTACATTTGTTCTGCCTAACAAGTGTAATTAAATGTAATTATGTATTAATTTACCTACATATATTTGTGCAATGACACTTTTATAGTCTTGTAATTGTAACTGAATTACATTTACATTTGAATTACATTCTGTTCTGAGTGGTTCAGACCTGCTCTTTTGACCTTTTTGTGTTTATTTCAGTGCAAATAAATGAGAAAAAAACAGCAAAAAATAATTTCAATAAAGTTTGAATTTCAAATCATAGAAAAGTATCTCCTTTATTGCTTATAAACACAAATGTCAACTTCTCTGTGAGTGAGAAAAAATGATATATAAAATTTCACCACCGGCCACTTATGATAGATTTAGACCACATGGACTGCTAACGCAACTTATAAACAAACGAGAGAGGAGATGATATGAGAAGCTTTGCTGTGATGATGCAGTAGATTAACATGGTCCTTCAGCCCTGTTAGGAATGAATCAGGACAACGTAGTGTTTATACTACACCTGTAATGTGGTGATAATCATTCCTGATCACCTCCTAAGGTGGTTTGAGTGATCAGATCACAATGTCTCTCTGAGGCACTTGGCCTCCATTCGCATGTGTACTTAATGCTGTCCTTTTAAGTCAGCAGTATATTTTAAATAATGAATGAAATAAATAAAGTCAAACTACCAGTGAACAAACTGCTGTAAGCATACTTAAAAAGAACTTGGTGTACTTCTCAGCACCACTAGTAGCTCACTGCATGTTGTGGACCAGCTACTGTCAGAACAAATAGTGCAGTGTTTAGGATGAATTACAGTCATGGGGGCATCTCAGAACAAACAAGACAGCAACTATGGTGAATCTCAGTCATGGGGATGTTTCTGAACAAACAACATGATGATTAAGACCAATTGCTGTCAGGGAGAGGTCTCATAAAAACAACACATTGATTAGGGCCAATCACAATAAAGGGGAGGTCTCAGAAGAAAGGACACTGTGATTAGCACGTCACAGTCTGATTAGGAGGAGTCACAGTCAGGGGGAGGTCTCAGACACTGTGATTAGGAGGAGTCACAGTCAGGAGGATGTCTCAGAGTAAATAACACAGTGATTAGCACCAATCACAGTCAGGGGGAGGCCTCATAAAAAAGCAATGCAGTGATTAGGACTAATCACAGTCAAGGGGTGGTCTCAGAACAAACAACTCAGTGATTAGGACCTATCACAGTCAGGGGGAGGTCTCAGATCAATCAAAACAGCGATTAGAACCAATGAGTGTGAGGGGAAAGTCTCAGAACAAACTATGCAGTAGTTAGGACCAATCACGGTCATGAAAGAAGTCTCAGAACTAAGGATGTGGTGATTGAGACCAACCACAGTGGAGTCCCAAACAGTTTTGTTCAGCAAGCAGCACACACTGGACATACAAACTCAAACCACCCCACAATGTTTTTGCCAAAAGTACATAATTTTGCTTCACTGTATTGTTTTTACATGAAGCATACTGCCTGCTTTACGATCAGATCATCCAAGATGTTTGTTAATGTGAACAGGGCTTTAACGTCAACACGCAGATTTTATGGATAGAGATGTTATGCAACCCGACTTTTCGTAAATGAGTCTCCATCCAGGAGTGATTTTTAAATCCTGCCTGGACATGCAGAGCATTTGACAGCAGTACTGAGACATCCTGCAGTTCCTGACCCTGAACAAACAGGTACAAGTGAGTCCTGAATTGAAGAAGAATGAGGTTTATGTGGAAAGAAGAACAGATCCATTCTCACACTCATCACTCCACTCCAGCTCTGTTTACACTGTAGTGTTTTCTGAGTATCGTTCATGGTGATGGGAATGCAAATAGCAAGAAGGTAGTGAGAGAAAGAGAGAGAGAATGAGAGACTGAGAGAGATAAAGAGAGAGAGACAGAGGCCCTCGCATTTCTCTCTGGGAGACTTTGTCGTCATGCTTCAATGTAAACACACAAGCCACCACTTAACAAACCCAAACAGGCATGTCTTATCTCTCTCACACAACATGTCAGCCAGGTAGCCTTCACACCATGAGTGTGTCACGGAGGGGCCGTGTGTAAGTCTGGGGTGGGGTTGGTGGGGGTGTTTCTGTCAGAAATCTGCTGCATAGCTGAGGCCAGCTATGTGTGAGTAAGTGGAGTTTGTGTCTAAGCATGTCTGGGGACAGGTATGCATTGCTAACACCATGAGCCAGGAGACAATAAGCAGCTGTCAATCTGTAGTTGCGGTGTTATGTCTCCATGGAGGAGGTGAATACAGGAGACCATGCTCATGTTACACAGTATAAAAGTGCTACATCTGGAACGCTTAAGTCTCAGAGAGGTGATGATTTCATGTGGGACATCAATAAAAAAACTACAATGGCTCCTTGTTTTCAACGTGGACAAGTGAGAAATGACTCTTTAGATAAATATGCACACTAACACTCAAAGGTACACACCTCCTCACAGAAGGGTTTCTCTCATTTTTCTCATTTTCCACATTTCAATAGTAAAAACACAAAACTATGAAATGACACATATGGGATTATGCAGATGACGCCTTCTATGCTACATTCTTGTAGAAAGCCATCTTTGTCTTGATACAGCTTTGCAGACTCTTGATCATTCACTGAAGCAGCTTGGTGAGGCGCTGGCTGGGATGCCTGTCCAGCAACACTGATAAAAATATGTACGTGTAGTTTTTTTTGTGCAGATTAAAAACTCCAGTTACACTTTATTTTGTTTCATGGTGAACAGACAAACACAAATGCTCCAAAAATGACTGCTTACATTGACTTCCATTTAAAAGTTAGAATGTTTTTTCTTACTCCTGTAGAGTTATCGTTTCACAGATTTTAAAAGGTTTTGTTCCAACAGTGATTATATGCATACACCTTCTTAGAGGGACATTTAAGAAAAAGAAAACCTTTTTCTATTTACATTTATTTATTTATTTATTTTCGTTTGAGTAGTGTTAGGAGTCTTGCCCAAGGACTCTTACTGGTATAGTGTAGGGGGCTTGTACGGGGTAGGGGATTGAATCCTAGTCTACAGCATAGAAGGCAGAGGTGTTACTCACTACCACCAGGCTGATGACAGCTTGATTACTCACAAACTATGTCTTTTTTTATCTTTTGTCAATGTTTTATTACTCTTTGATAGGAAAGAATACATTTGTTGGTGGAACATGAATAGGTCAATTAAAAGCTGGTATATAATAAATAATACTATGCTAGAATTCATGATTACATGAACAGTTTCTGTGTATCAAGTTTTGTGATAGGGAGTATGGGTTATCTGCACCCCTATTAGAATAAATTCTTATATCGCTTATTCACTGCACAGTCAGTAGAATTACTCTGAGGCATACTGTACCATACTTTTGTATGTATTGAATAAACACTCTTTTCTGGATAAAATGGTTCTCCTTATCTGAGTTGGATTTAGATGACATTTGAATTCACGAACAATTTACTGTCCTGTCTGATGACGTCTTGTTGCGAAAAGGCTTTAATCAGCCCCTACAGTGCTCTCTTTTGTTGTGTTTTCTGCCATGAATTCATGCGGCCTATTGTAAAATGGCTCGAAAATATTGCTCAATGCCTTCTGTATGACCACAATCTAGATTAGCCTCATTGTTCAGCACGCTGTCTTCATCTTTGGCCATTGTCCACTGACATGCTGCTGCCAGAATGGAGCTTTTGATTTTCTGTGATAAACTCTTGACCTCCATATGTTTCTGTGCAGATGAAGTTTGACCTCTCTGCTTCTAAGCAAACATCTCGCTGAAAGATGTCAGCTTTCTCCTCTACTGAGCTGCACCCGTCCCCAGTGTTTACTCTGTGGAGATGGTAGCGCATCCAGGGAATAGAGTCTAATTAAAAGCAATGAACTTGAGAGAATGAATTGTGGTCAGACCTTGCTATCTGATCGGAAACGTCACGGAAACTTGAGGCCTTTTGCTTTTCAGACTTCCAGAGAGGTGCGATTACTCTTGTTTTGTATTCATACAAAAGTAACAAATAACTGCAGTCGTTGAAGAAAAGCTACTTGCGGGAACTTTTGTTTGTTGCAAACCTGCCATGCGCTCGGTGCTATTCTGGTTCGCATGTCTGGGGGGTGATTTGTAATTCATGGCATTTTGGGATCAGAACAAATACCTCAGCTGCCATTGCTGCTTGACATGCCTCCAATTCCACGGCACCCCATATGCAGCTCTATATTCAGGAATGCCATGTTTTGAGTGCGTCAAGTGCACATCAAGTCCTCAGGAGAGACGGAGGACGAGACGGGTAGGGAAATAGAGAGAGAGAGTGCAAGTGAGTGAGAGACACCGAAGTTGTTTTGTACGCACGCTTCGTTATCGTCTCAACGGTGATTCTGGCTGCAGGCGCGTGTTCTTAGGCTTTGGATCATATCCGTGCTTTGATGAGCGATCATTAGCGCCGGGTCATGACTGATGTCTCTCCACTCCTGCTCTAGCTGTTATCTGCACCAGTGATAGCTACGCTTTCACTTGTCGCACTTTTTTTCTCGTACCTTGATAAAAAAGTAGTGTGCTGTCGCTTCTGCTAGCGAGGGGAGGAGAGGAGAGATGAGGCGATTGCCAGTCGCCACTTCACTCAACCGCATTTTAATTTTCGGCGTCGTCTGGTGGTAAAAAAAAAAAAATGAAAGAAGTGCATGTCTCGTAAATGACTCCATGGCGTCATGACTTCAGCAGAGGAGCAGGAGTGAAGGAAGTGGAGGAAGGAGAAGAGATGCTGTGGTAGATATTTTCGAACAAATCACCTGGACAAGAGAGCTCGCTAGCTCCCTAACGGAAATCCATATTCATCTCGGTCCCCTGTTCATCTCAGGGGGCCACAGATTTCGGGCCGATTCCATATCATCTTATCCACTCTCCCCCCTCTCTCCCATCTCAAATCTCTGGTTTCTCATCTGGCATGCTCTATTATTTCCAGATAGCGGCTGCAGCATCATATTGCATTGCCGTGGGGACTCCATAACCCATAAAGCACGTGCTGGCCATTATTAATGACAAGGCGGCAAGAAGTATCGGTGCGGAATATGTAGATCAGGCCTGTGCATATGATTTTAAAATGAACTGAGGTGATCAGAATCTCCCCTGTCTGCTTTGACTAATGATCCCTTTCTGGCTATTTAGTATAGCTGCATTGTCACAATAGGTGAGCGTTGAGTGGTAACACAATCGTTGCTTTCTTTATCAACATCCACATTTTCCCCAATGATAGAAAGTCTTCCGCATCAGCTTACACTGGCGAAAAAAATATCTCTTCCCCAAAATGCCCTAAGTTGTCGGGAAGTGGTAAGTTTCTCAAGGTTCCTCTTTGTTTGCTGTGTCCTCTTTAAAAGGGCACCTTCCAGTAGGCTGCACTAGGAGAACATTAAGACATAGGCTGTACACGTGATGCCTCATAAGATAGCAGAAGTGAATTATTACAGTGTGAATGATCTTATTTATTAAATCCCCTTGGCCGGAGTTGGGCGTGAGCCAACTGTTGCCTCTCGGCGTCCTGCGATCATCAGTAATGAGGCTGCTCCAGACGGATGACTGCGGGTCCTGGTCGCCCAGATAAAACCCTGCTTTAGATTAAGGAAGCACAGAAACATATTATAAGCACAGGGGTAATATCACTATCTCTTAGGAGCTTCCCCTTTCTTCTGCTGCAGGAATAGTGTCCAGACCTTGTATGCTCTTGGATGAACTTGAATGGCTCTTTGCAGTGACCTACACTCTTAAAGGGGAAATGGGTCCTGTGGAGAACAAGTCTTTTAGAGATTTCATTACCAGCTTGAACACTCTTCAGAAAGAGTGTCTTTAGAGTGATGGCACAGAGAACCATCTTTCAATGGATTGCTCTATAGATGACTTCTCCAGTGTTTTTCAACCTAATCTCAAATTGGCTGCATTTGTAGCTTAAACCTAGACTCAAAATCCTATCTATTATGAGACTGTAGTAGGTTTCCTGCTCATTTACTGCGCACAGGAATGGTCATGTTTCAAGTTAATCTAATGTGTAAGGCCTTCATTCCAGCTCCTGAAGGCCTAAACAAAAGGATAGCTAGACTGATGTTGAAGTCTCTCCCCTCTTGCTCTAGCTGGTATCTACACCAGTGATAGCTACACCTTTGCTTGTTGCACTTTTATTTCTCATACCTTGATAAAAAAAAAAATAATAATGAAAGTAGTGTACTGTCGCTTCTGTTAGCAAGGGGTGGAGAGGAGAGATGAGGTGATTGCCAGTTGCCACTTCACTCCAATGCATTTTCGTTTTATCATCTGATGGTTAAAAAAAAAAGGAAAGAAAAAAATGCATAATAATATCCCATAAATGTCTCTATGACTTCGGCAGTCAAATTGGCTGCATGTATAGCTGAAACCTAGACTCACAGCACTATCTATTATGTGTTTTGAGGCAACAGGTTTCCTGTTCATTTACTGTGCACAGCAGTGACCATGTTTGTGAATTAATCTAATGTGTAAGGCCTTCTTTCCAGCTCCTGATGGCCTAACCAGTCAGAAAACTAGACAGCCTGTATCTACCTAGATACCACACAGAGCAAAATCCTGACTGGACATTGGAGGTTTTCCAGTGGAGGTTCTGAGATTTCGATCATTGTGTTTACAAACCAAAACTTAACAAACAAAATTAGTATAATTCTACTAATAAAACTGAGTTGCAAATTACAGACATGTGTTTTCTAATTTTCAGAAATCAGTAGGCCTTTTTTTCTGAAAGCCTAAAAGGCCCTGAGGGTTTCCCACTGGTGAGCAAGGATGTTGTCTCTGCTAAATGACTGAATGCTTCAGATGTGGCACATTAATTCGTTCAAAAATACTGGATTATTACTTATTATTAAAGAATCACGCGCAGAAAAGTTCTTAGAGGAAACAAAGGCAGTTCTCCTGTGGCATCACTCCAATGAACTCATTTGGCATCTTTATTTTTGAGTGTTGGAGAGCTGTACTGTGGGACAGACTTTTAGGCTGTGGGTAAATAGACAAAGCTAGAGTGAATTCTGTCCCATATTACCATCTCGGTGTAATTTGGCATGATTAAATATGAATTGCATTTGTTGTTTGTGCAGAACTCGTTTGTGCAGTATATCTTGGCCTTGGCTAGAGGGGAGAACAGTGTCGCAGTCTTTTCAGGCTGGAACTTAAAGCAGTAATAAGTATCATCTGCACATGCTCAGCGGGTAGGCAGCATATCAGCTGAGAGTCATGTTTGTTCAGGGTTGTTTTCCACATTGCAAGAGCAGTTTGGGGTAAACAAGGGGAAACAGAGCTTCTACACATAACAGTGCCGCTCAGGCCATGAACGAGACTACCAGCAAGTTGCATCAATTCGCCATCCTTTCCTCCAGCAGTCTGGGCCTGCTAGTTGCTACCACTGGAAACGCTCCAACTGGGGAATGCAATGCTCTGTGAATGAGATTATTGATATCTTTTCTGCTTATTATTATTTTGGTTTTCAACCCTCTCAGTAACTCAGGATATTAGATTATGCTTTGTAGAAATCAGCAATTCTTTTTGCTTTAGCTAAACTCATAAAAATGAAGATGTCTTAATGGTTACTTGGAGCAATGCCATATAAGAATCACTTTTGGTTCCTTAAAGAACCTTTTAGTTGGTTGTTCTTTAAAGAATGTGTGAGTCTGTAGAACTTGTTTAAGGTTAAGAGAACATCCTCATAATCTAAAATTTCCATATCAATTAAAGCTTTATTTCTAGAATTGCACACTAAAGCTGAGAATCATTTCGAGACCTTATTTTTCACAGTATCTTGAGTGCAGGAGCAGGTAGTGATCATACCAAAGAAAAAGTGTTGAGAAAGCTGGAAGACGAATCCACATGGGCTTGTACATCACGGTTGCAAAATAAGACAATGAAATATTGATAGAAACATTCTCCAAACATGTGTAGTACCAGCTGGTGTGATCTGCAGACGTTTTCATATAGAACTGTTTCAAAGATTTGCCACAGGCCTGAGGAACAAGCCTGAAGCAAATAAGGTGGTGCATTACATTTCTGGAGGGGAAAAAGGTAGGACTCACACATCGTTCCAGGCTGAACACCCACAATGGGCTTTCTCAGCACTCAGGAATATCAGGCTTATCAAGCAGCCTTATCAAGTGAGATAATTCTATTAGGAAGATCAGAAACCATGGCCATGCTGTACTAACCACTGACAACCGAATTACAGGGAATTACAGGGAATTTCTTGAGAAGAAATTTCTGGTTCGACCTCATGCCAGCCAAACAAAGAAGATTTCTCATGAAATATGAGAGCGTGCACAACAGAAAATAATAATGCATGTAAATACACGTTATTGCTAACAGTTCTATTCTATGCGAAGGTTTGGTGTCAAATTACGCTTTGCTGGTTTTCTAAATGAAAATAATGTTAACTCATCCTCTACATAAACACATTTCTGCACATTTAATGAGCAACTATTATTTATTTACTGAATACTATGCATAAAAACATAAAACATAGCTTAAGCAAATGTTGTGGCACATTTTATATTTTATCTTTTATTTTTTTCCAGTATGCTAAAATGAACCCTCTGGGGTCTGTGGGTATTTTCCTATGTATCTTGCATATATTCTTAATTTCGCCTTTAAAGGCACTTGCATTTACCATGATAAACACGTTATATATATAGAATGTTCATAACAGTCTCTCTCTATAGCCTTTTACACTGTGTAAACAGATAATTGGGTTTCAATGGTAAAACAATGAAATACAGTTTTAGAAATTCTTAAAATCACTTGTAAAAACAGCTTTACTCATATGGACATATAGCTTCGGTGCTTAAAATGGGTTTATCAAAGTCTTAGGTTCACAAAAGTAGTGGAATGAATAAAAGAGTAAATGTTCTTCTCATCACTATTTTCTAAATCCACTGCAACAGTAGCTGTGAACTGTTTACATGCCACTCATGTTTGTGTCCAAGGTGACTGAATGAAAAATAGGTGTTTTTGATGTGATGGGTCAGTCCTTAGTGATTTCCTAAGTGTCCATTGTCAGTTTCTTGCAAAATATAGACAGACAAACCCATCCACCAATTACAGGTGAGATGCAGAGGATGGATACACAAATTTACCAGTTACACACAATGAGAGGTAGATGGTGTGTGCCTCCACTTGTCTTCATTGGCTCATAACTCCAGGTGTGAGTCACATACAATTTTACAATGTGATGGAATTGAAAGGGCGACTCTGCAGATTCAGGAGCTATTTTGACTGAGTTTCTGCACAGTATTACTGCAAATATATTAACAGAAACAGAGAGAAACATCTAATTTAATGGGCTGGAATGTTCATTGACCCCAGAGGGTTAACTTATTTTCACTAAGAAAATCAACAAAATAGGCATTACAGGCATTAACATATATTTAACATTCCATGTAGCAGTTTTACAGTGACTCTTTCAGTAAACACCCCTGTCAAAGAGATGCTGCCACTGTTTTTCATGTGCAGAATCTAGGTAGAATACAGCTGAATTCATAGTCAGTGATGTATCTAGAATTCCAGAAGGCCAAGAGTGACATTTGTTTATCATGAGCTTGGAGCCCAATAAAAAACAAAACCTGCCTGTTTGATTCCACCATTAGTTCTTAATTTGGTGGTTAATATAATATTATATAGGCCCAGATAATTCCCCTCTGTTATATACTCACTTACGCTGTACGCATTCCACTAGCTAAAGATGTTCCCTGCAGATAATGAAAAAATGAAACCGCCAGCCAAAAATCCTGATTTGCCCCAAGACACAAGAAGTAGCCTGGGACCTTTGACCTTTGTCATTATCCAGCAGAAATATCCCAGAGACCCAATTGGCAGGAGAAGGCTAAATGGGAGAAACCCTGTCTAAAGACATAAAATACACACACAGTCATCCTTTCCAGGCCCATTCTCTGGAATTCAATTTCACTCCTACCAACATACGTTAAAGATAAGAGAAACATAAACCACAAGCACCCCTCCCCGGTGAAGCTTATTGCACTGCTGACTGAACACACTGCTGCACTGCCTCCGTTTCTAATGGCCAACTCGATGTCTGCGGCCGCTCGTCTATCAGTCACATAGCAGTTCATATCGGTCTGAAGATACATTCAACACGTTGGGGAGGGCAGGTAAAATGGGACATGTGGGATATTTGTCTTGTGTTCATTTGTGGCAGTGCAGTGGTCCACACAGTAATTTTACACCCAGAACATGCCCAGCTTCGTCCTTCTCTGACAAGCAAGGGGCTTTTATCAAGAAATGATATTGTCTTCAATAGCCTATAATTTATTAGTCTTATCTTACATCACATTCTGAATGTGTAGTGCTCTGCCATGAGTGTTTGCCAGGCGTTTAGGAACTCAGAAATCAGGATTGTGTGATTTTACTCTATGTCACCTTTGTATGGTATTTCATATGTATAATGCTCTTGTATTAATTGTATGTTTTCCTTCTTAGGGACTGCAGACGGAAATTAGCAAGTTGGATACTTCTGGTGCACATCATCTTTTCTCATCTAAAATGGATGATCCCTGAAAAAAAATAAAAAAGATTTTCAAACATGATCAAGGAACATAGTATTAGCTTTGCTGATATTTAAAACGTATTTAACAGGATCAGCTATCAGTTAAGGCTACTCTGGCTTGCTTACCTAACTACCTAGGCTAATGTAGCAGCTGTTCTGTAGCTAATGCATGTAAAGGGGTGCATTATTTTGTCAAGGCAAATCTAGTTTTGAGTTTCAAAATATGTTTTTATTTACAATAAATGTTGGTTAACACAACAAGAAGGGCCTGAGTTTGATTCCCCAGCTGGGCAACCAGGGTCCTCTCTGTGTGGAGTTTGCATGTTCTCCCCATGTCTGCGTGGGTTTCCTCCGGGTACTCTGATTTCCTCCCACAGTCCAAGAGCAGTCAGACCAACTGGACATGGTAAATTGCCCCTAGGTGTGAGTGTGTGAGTGAATGTGTGTGTCTGTCTGTCTGCCCTGTGATGGACTGGCGACCTGTCCAGGGTTTATCCTGTCCAGGGTTTATCCAATTTGATGATAGATATCATCAAATTGGCCCATGTGCATTGATTGACAGCTGGTAAATGTTGCATATGGACAATGTGTATGCATTTCTATTAACTTCTTCTAAGCTGCTTCTCCTTCTTTGTCACAGGGGGAGCTGGAACCTATCCCAGCTATCATCGGGTGGAGAAGAAGTTAATAGAAATGCATACACATAGTCCATATGCAACATTTACCAGCTGTCAATCAATGCACATGGGCCAATTTGATGATATCTATCATTATCATGACAAATAACATTACAATATGCCTTCCTGAGCATATCATGGATATCAGTGCAGTGACCAGCTGCATGTTTCATTAGGGAGAGAGCACAATTAGGGCTGTTAATTTAGACAGAAACTAACATAAGTGAATATGCTTTATTTTAAACTGTGGCAGTGTTCATTGTTTTTGTGTGTTCCAGCTCAACAGACATATTAAATATTGTTATGCATATTATATTTTATTATATATAGTTATATTTTTACCTCATTGCTACACAAACACAAACAACCAGTAGGTAAAATTCGGTTACATGACAATTTGCTAACTTTACGAGTTAATGAGGACAGTCTTAATGCACCATTACTTGCAGACCACCACTGTAATGAGATCCATTTTAGCCAGTGTGCTGTAGTGCAACACACTTTGTTGGCTGTGGTACTTTAAGTGCTAAATTGATGTGAGGAACAGCTGTTTGGCTATTCTTTATTTAGGCCGGATAATGGAACCTAGACAAGCCGCCGTCCACATGGGGCGCTTCTCATCCTCCTCCTGTTCACCACTAATGGGACACAGAGAGCTGCTTACACACATTCTACACACACACACACACACACACACACACACACACACACACACACACACACACACACACACACACACACACACACACAATCTCTCTCTCTCTGCCTTTTCTCTCTGTCACATTCTCCGTCATTTGATGTTTGTATCTCTCAAGGATCTCTTCAGTAGTTTTTGTTCTGGAGCCATGGTAGGACCCAAAGAAAACTCCACTGCATTGCAGAATGCTCGCTATCAAAGACCATGTGAAGCCTAAGACTTCAGCTGCTTTACATAAACGCCCATGGCCACGGCCTTCGACGACATAAAGGATCAATCACAGCTATAAACGTGTCTCACTCTTCCAGAGTGACTTGGTGAACTAGAAAGCGAGAGAATGAGAGAGCAGAGGGTGACACTGTCTCATCTCTCTTAGGTTGAACATGTTTTCTTTTAGCCTTCAAGTTTACATTAGGAGACTCCATGCGGCATAGCATAAGGATTCTGGCTAACGTTAACAAGACCTCTCTGACGTCAAGCCATGACCAAATGAGCGTCAGAGGAATTTGTTTACTATTGAGCACCTTTTTTCAGGCTCTAACCCAATAATTCACTGATTTACAGCGTAAAATATACAGATTAGTTTGACGTGTGGAGTGGTACATGTAGTTTCTTGTGGGTAAGTGTCCAAAAAGGAAGCTAAAACCTCATGCTACATTAAATCAGATGGAACTTTGGTGTCCAGTTGGTGTAAATGCAATTATCATTTCTCTACACTCTAAAGTAAAGTAAAGGCATTCTATGCCACTTTTGGTTTCCTTAAAAAAACGTTCAGGCATGGCTCTTTAGAGCAGTGGTCTTCAAGGAACCCACATTTTTGCTCCAACACAACTTTTTCAAATTTTCAATTTGAAAATATGAATCTATGACCAAATACATTATTATGTATTTATAAGGCATTATAAATTGCTATAAGTATTTTTTAGAATGCATTACATGTGATAGCCATTGTTATCATATGTTATGATTCACTGTAGGAAGTGTTCATATCATGTGTTGTCAGCACCGGTGAAACTCAGTCTCAGCTTGCACACTGCATTATGACTAACAAACCTGCCTCATATTAAAGGCATGCTGAACCATGCCATGACTTCTTCGAACAACTTATGAATTATGCTAATCTGGAACAGCATAATGGCATGTAGTCATTTTTTATTGTATGGTAATGTATTGTATATTTGAAACTTGTAAAGGTACAGAAGGAGCACTTGTCATTATGGGTTTATATAATCATTGCTCTATGTGACATTATAGTACTATTTCAAGAACTTCAATGAGTCCAATTTGTGTAATAGATCCTTATAAATTTTTATTGCCACATTTACAATTAGCAATGGAGGCAGTAAAATGCGTTGTGAATGTGTTTATAGATTCATGATGTGATCCTGGTTGCTACTTCTCATATCCCTACTCATGTTCTTGCATAGTAACTAGGTTACTAAGGAACTGTGTGGTAAAGTTTTACCCAAATCTCTTTTTCAAACATGATTCTTTAAGGAACCAAAAGTGATTCTTCTATGATTTTACTCAAAGAATGCTCTGTTGCATGTTTTTTTATGGAAGGTATGCTATAACTGTACACAAACACAGCTAGCAAAATGAATATTTCCCCAAAAATAATGACGATTCCAAAACTAGACTAATCCTCAAACCAGGTTCTTTATTTCCTCTAGTGATCAGTGGAGCTCCTGGTGCTCCTGGTCAGCGGCTGCACATGTCAGAACAGTGAACGGCCATCGATAAAGGCGTAGATGTGCTTTACCTTTGTGCGCCCTCTCTCCCAGCCTCATCACATGAGTTATTGTTTGTGCAAGGGAGCAAGGTACACATAATGTCATCAGCCCATCCTGCACCTCCTCCAACACACAGAAGGATATTGCTCTCTCTATTGTTCTCCATGGTGAAGGAGAGGGGGCTGGTGTGCGTGGGAAACCAAGATTCATTCATTCGCTTTTCACACATGATGATAAGATGTGGCACATACGTTTATATGATGATAAGTTGGGCAAGTATACAGCTCTGTTATATTGTCCTATTCTATTTCTATTTATTGATAGTGCCCTGTGTGGTCTATATGAACTGGGATAGATGTGCTCATTCATTCACTCTTTGAAAAAGTTGGGTTTTTATTTCCTCTATAACGGCATCAGACAGCAGTATTGGCACTGTTCCATGTCAGAAGGAATGTAATTCCCTCTTGTTTGTAAACACACCAAAATCGCCATGATCGCCAATATGTGGGTCCACTTTTCAGTTGACCTATCTGTTCCTTCATGGCAATAATGAGTTTCAGAGGATAATGTAATTTGTAAGCGATTTGATTGGCCAGTTCATAGAGGATGAAGTGTTTGTGGAATTTCTACAAACTAGCTTTGATAATCAGATCGAAAAGTCATTTCATAGATGTTGTTTTCAGCATTAAGATTGAAATAAAATGGGCCCAAACAAACAACTAACCTAACCTCCAGTTACAGTGGGATAGAATTGCATTAGTCGAGTACAGTTGGGTTATTTCATTTAACAAATGCCTTTGCTCTGTGAGAAGTCCTTTCAGATATTTAGTTTTTGTTTTCTTTGTCATTGAGTCATCACTCAAACTGTGGGTTAGAGTGGCCCTGTATTAAACTTGAGTATAAAGCTCACGTTGAACTGTGATGACTGTTGTCTATTCCCACGGTTTGTTATTGCATTACTCTGAGGTCAATTTGAATTGGACTATTATTACTGAAGAGTGTCTGGGGTAATGAAACTAGTTAACGCCGTCAAAAGTTGACATATTAAACTCGCATGGGCAGGTGTTTGTCCAGTTTACAGTGTACATAAGACTACATTTACATTAAGTTTGCGTAGTGGTATATTCTGAATGATGGTCTGAGAGAAGAAGGGCCTGGGTTTGATTCTTGACCGGGTGACCAGGGTCCTTTCTGTGTGGAGTCATGTGTGCATGTTTTCCCCATGTCCGTGTGGGTTTCCTCTGGGTGCTGCTCCCACAGTCCAAAAACATGCAGTCAGGCCAAATGGAGATGTTAAATTGCCCCAGGTGTGAATATATATGTCTGTATGTCTGCCCTGTGATGGATTGCCAGTCTGTCCAGGGTGAGCCTTCCGCTCAATGACCACTTGGATAGGCTCCAGCTCCCCCCGTGGCCCAAAAGGATAAGCGGCTGAGAACTTGTGTTTCTGTTCATCTTCCCAAGAGGCCTGTTCACCAAATTCAGTAGGAATGCCTCGGCCATCCAAAAGCGGAGGGACATCTTTTAGCCCTTGTGGATTAAATCTGTATCAGATAATGCTAGAGCTAAGAGTTTAATATCAGATGAGAGGCAGTTGACGTCTTCTACATGAGGTAAATTATTTTCTGCTCAGTGGATGATGTGGAAACATGTTGGCTTGTCAAGGTAACACTGAGAACAGAGAAACCTATTTTCTGACCTAAGCTATTATGGTAGTTGCATTTAGTTATATTAAATGGGCCAAGCTTGTCTGTGGCAAGTTAAGACACTGCCTTCCATATAAAGCTGATTAATTCAATGAACTTGAATTTTAGTTCCTCCAGAATTTCCACATACTAGACTTACTACAGACTGGATTAATCCATCTCAAATAGGGCTTTAATTTCACAGTGGTTACTGAAAAAGAAATGTAATAGTTACTGAGTGCTATGTGTTAAGATTAATAACTGAACAATTGAGCACTGAATGCACTGTTAAATGACCAAGTGGCCTGTTTTGCTTGTGTATGTGTTTGTATATTTGGGTGCCTGCCTTTTCTCTCCGCTGAAACTCAAATTGATGCAGATTTGTCAGACTGGACTGAAATGGCTAATTGTCAGAGGCCATTAGCAGTGCATCAGTCAGGCAGCGGAGAGCACAGTGCCTGGTGCTTACTGTTAGCCTTGCTCACAGTTTCCTGTTGGCAGTCAATAAACAGGAAACTGCTGTGTCATCTTACATTTGAAGCTGGCCTCCATATGGCTGCAGGACGTGCTCATTAACAACAACAGGGAAAAATACATTAACCAGGGGATCTGTAATCTGAGCAGGGTTAACCTAACATTTACACTATTTAACATTCACCGGCATGCACAGATTCATTTATCAAATTGTGCTAGATAGATGTCGTCAAATTATATGCTATTAAAAATGTGTCCATTTCTCCATTTTAATCAACTATTCTGGTTTATTTTGATGTTTAACCCTTTAATGTTTTAATGTTTGCGGTAAAGTCCCTGCAGTTACTGAGTAATAATCCTCAGTATGTAATAACCCTGGGATTAAAGAACCTGATCTAAGCTGAAAATGCATAAACTTTTACTTTGTTTGTGTAGTAAATTTGTCATAACTGAGATTATAGCTGTCTTTTACTATGACTCTGATGAAACGAATCATTAAAAGTCCTAAGCGATCCGATTTCAGTTCTGAATGTGTGCACATGTTCACACAGAGACCATCTCCAAAAATACAGTAAGATACGGACAAGGACCAATACTGTGAATGAAAAAGTGGTAGCACTTTCTATGAATGTCATGTTTGTAAGCATCTATAAACTATTCATAAGGCATTATAAATATGGTTGTAAATATTCATAAAAAAACACTTTATAGCCTTGTTTATTATACATTATGAGTTGTTAATATAATGCATTATAAGCACATTTACTTTCCCACTTTGGGTAAAACACAGATGGCAGCACTAGTTTAAACTCTGAGATTTGAAGCCTGTAATGAGCTTCATTGTGAATGTTCTAGTGTTTATGTAAATTCTTCAGTAAATACTTCAACTGAAGCCTCACTCTTAACACTGGAGGAGGCTTTAGTACAGTACGCTTCACTTTACTTAGAGTGGACAAATACAACTTACAAGCTCTTATAATTTGTTATGAACAGCACTTATAATGCATTATTGTATTCATAATGCATAGTAAGCCTGGCTATAATGTGTAATGCATTTTTATAAATATTTATAGCCATGTTTATAATGCCTTATGAATGCATTATAACATGTTTTGAATGTGTTTATGGATGCCCACAAATGTGACATTCATAGAAAGTGTTACCGGAAAAGTCTTATGGAATAAAGACATATCCATTTTGTTATTTTACTCATTTTCATTTTCCGGTACTTTGTGATCTGGATAGCCATCTATAGATTAACTGACAACACAGAAAGATTTTGCTAATCGTTAATACTGTCACTGAAACTGGATTCCATATTAAAGCTAATCCCATTAAATGATCCTTATCTGCTGCTGATGGTGTTTGGGTGTTTTAAATGACTGCTCACACCAAGAATTAAGCCATTGACTAAAACTTCAACTTACATCATCTGCTTCTTTTCTTCTCTGCTTAAACCCTCCAGTAATCCTGCTACACACGGATGACCTCATGCTATGAGTCTCTATTCATGTTGTGACTTCTCTTTTAGACAATGAGACCCCTGTGTGTGTGGGTGTCCTCAAATCCTTAGTTTCTGAAAAATGAATGCAAAATAACTTGAAAGAGAAGAAGAATGTAGTATCAATAAGTATATAGTAAATAATTAGCTCAGAAAGATGTCTTTTTTAAAAACAACCTTTCTTCCTTTCTTTGAATCAAGAGAAATAAACCAGACCTTAATTTTGTTTTAACGAAGGATCACATAATTTCATAACTACTTCTTTATTCATGGGCTGTTTTGTCTTTATGGCCCTCATCCCACCACAAACATTGCATTTTGACCCCAAAGACAAAACATTTAGGCACCCTATAATATATTGTTTTTTATGAGAATTAAAGGGCCAATGTCCTACATTTTCCTTGTTTTTTTTTTTTTTTTTCATGAAGTCCATTTACCTTTCATGTAGTTTTATGTACATGTGGGTTGATGTAATTTTACAGTCTGTCTTTATGCTGTAAAATAAGCTGTTTTTTGTCACTGTGCCTTTAAGACCAATATATCGCTGCAGTCAGAAGAAAACCTCATATCTCTATTTTGGTCATTTTTCAGTTTCTGACATGATTTAAAAATGTCTGTTGTCCTTTACATTAAGTGTAAATTTCACAAAGTGTGGATCAATAGATACAGCCCAAAATTACTTGGAAAAGAATCTGGTTCCACTGACTTACATTAAAAGTAAAGTATAATTGTATATTGCTGTGGGTATAATTTGGTGTATATTTTCTAAACAGGTCATTTTTGCAGCTTAGTTTCTATATATGGACAGGATGCACTGGGGAGTGTAAAATGTTGAAACACTGACAATTTTCACAAAAATCACTGGATGATTTGCTTGAAAACAGGAACTCACAATAGAAAAACATGCATTTCATGAAGACATAGAGAGAAAATAAAGAAAAAAGCTGCTAAATAAACAAAAAGAAAAGCAAAACAAGGGTCATTTATTGTGATTTGTGTATTGTGTTCCTAAGTTAAGAATTCCAGTGCATGAGTGTGTGTGAGTATGTATGTGTCCCCCCCGCAAATGGCAGAGTTCCCCTCCTCCACTGGCAGTAAGAAGCAGCTCCATCCTCTTCTCCGTCAGAAGGTCCAGGCCACATCCTTCCTCCTCTTCTACTATGTTTCCCTCACTCCTCCTCCTGCATCCTGCCTCAGCTGAACCCTGGATCCAACAGCCAAACATCCACCATCTGCTTTCCACACTGACACGCCATCCCCCCTCAACCACTTCACGTACACACACGTGTCACACACTGACAGGAAACTGCACCTGCTCACAGCAGATCCACTTCCTGTTCCATCTCCCGGCCATGGTTTGAAGTTGGGCCTCTGTGGCGCTGAATGTCACCATGAGATGTACGTCTAGGCAGATGTGACAGAATCTGATCAATAAAGATAAATAAACACAGAGGGTCTAATGTCTTCTTCCCAGGCTCACTGAGATGACTTCATCTTTTCTGTGATTCACTCTGGTTGGATACAGTATCACTGACCCATAGCATTCTCCCTTTACCATACTGGGCGTCTGACTACACGCTGTCCATCTCTGCTTTCTGTTGTTTAGGAAGAATGAATTGTTCTCTGAAGGTCATTTCAGTGGGCGGTTCCTTAAATAATTATTTATGTGAATGAAATTTGTAGGTCATCTCATTTTCAAGCTTAAAGAACCTTCCAACATTGCTTTCTTGGAGGGAAAACAGAGGATACAGTTTATATCATGCGGGGGTTCTGTAAAGCAATGTAAACATTCTAGGAGAAAAAACTGTATTTGGAATAAAAAGTGTACATTATGCGAAAGTTCTTTAATAAAATGTAATCATTCTCGAAAAAAAAATCTCATTGGATAAGGAAATTGACATTATGTAGAGGTTCTTTAACACACCAAAAACATTCTACATTCTTAAAAAAGATGGTTCTTCAAGGGTCCTTTAGTAAAGACAATTGATATATGTAGAACCATATATACTGTTTGCCTGCTTAAAAGGTTCTTTGCATGATGAAATTGTTCTTCGGACTGGCTGTGAATGTGTTGTACATGGATCGATGTAGAACCTGTTTGAAAAGAGTTCTATATAGTACCAAAAAGGATTCTTCTATCATTATGATGTCAATGGAAGAACCATTTTTGCCAAACAGAACACATTAAAACACTTTGATTGCAATAGAGAGTTTACATTATGTTGAGATTCTTTAAACAGGTTCCTCACACCTGTGTTTCTCATCTGTTGAAAGGTTCTGTAGCCAAACTGGGTTCTGTGGCTCCAGAGAATAATTTTGATTATTTATTTTTTAAGAGTGAACTCACTCCCTCCCTTTGTTTTGACTTTACAACTACTACAGTCTTTATATTAATCATGACTGATGTCATAATATTTGATGTCGTGACTTACTGGAGCACACAGTAAAAAATAGCACGTGACATAAGCTGTCATTACATCAAACATTATGATGTCATTAATGACACTTACCAGCAATGTTGACAGGACACTGTTTTATTACTGAACCGAATCTGTCGAGACAACTCCTGACAGTATATAACATCTGCTGTGACATGTCTATAGCACAGTTCTGTCAATGTGATGTAGCAAATGGGTAACACTATACTTGAAGACTCCATAACACATTTATTACATTTTACATAAACCCTTCATAACATGTTCATGAAGGTTCAAATTCAGCATTCACAAAGCATATATGTTTTATATGATATTATATTAATATGGACAACTGTGTCATTTTATTGAGATATTTTCAAAATAAAAGCGCTTATTTGTTTGTTTTGAAATGCTATATTCAATTCAGTAAAGTGCATCATTTCTAGACAGCCAAAATAAAAATGACCACACCTTACCCTTTTAGTCATTAAGCGCTTTGACACGTTTCACCTATACTTTCAACTTCAACATGCCACATTGGTACATGGACAGTAAATTACTCATAAATATGCTATGAACAGTCATTCATCTGAAGTTCAGTACTGTGATGGGACTCAATGCACAAAGGAATTTTACAGGGGGATGAAGCTCATCCATTCCCTGTAGATGCTGGGTAGCCACAGGAAGGTTAGAAGACTACTTTGCATTGCAATTTAAAGATTCACATAACATGCATTTGAGTCTGGTTAACTTCCCTCACTTTTGAGATAAATGCAAAACACACATTTTCTAAGCTGCGTATGCTTGAGGGCCACGGGGTGCTGGAGCCTATCCCAGCTGTCAATGGGCGGAAGGCAGGAAACGCCCTGGACAGGTCGTCAGACCATCGCAGGCCATAAAGGCAAAACAGAATTGATTCATCTTTGGGAAAAACATGCAACATCTTGCCTCAAAGAATGTCAATTAAATGGGATAATCAATGCATAATTATACTTTTGCCTTCTTCAATGCCATCAGTGAGAAAGAACATCACTAAAAAGGAAATAAAACTTCCTTGGGATAACAGTGCATTACACCCCATGAGGGTTACACTTAAATAAGTAACATTTTCCTCAACAATGCATGGGCTGTTGCTTTAACTGTTCGGCATGATAAAATGTTAAAGAAGACACAGAGTAAAAGGAAAAAAAAAAAATTACCAAGTGTGATATTTAAATGTTTAAGAAAAAACTCATAATTAAAAAAGTGAATGTATGAGCAGAATTTGTCTAAAGGTCAATGCACTTAATGACTAAAAGGATAAAGTGAGGCCACTTTTATTTTGGCTGTCTAGAAATTAAGGGGTTTACTGAAAATAAAATAATTTCTCAAAATGAAAAATTAGGACTTTTATTTTGAAAATGCATCTCAGTAAAATAACATCGTCAACCATATTACTATCAAGTAAAACATGCATGGTTTATGAATGTTGATTTAAACATTCATGAACATGTTATGAAGTGTTTATGTAAGATGGTATGAATGTGTTATGTAGCCACCCTTCAAGTAAAGTGTTACTACCAAATGCATTCAGGCTAAACGCTTTTGAGATGTTGTTTAGAGGCACTGGTTTGTGGAGTTTAAACGTTATTTCTGATAGTTGATAACTGGGTGTCTGTCCATCTGTTTGTCAAAGATCAGTTGACATTTGTACTTGTTGCTAGGCAACATAACATTGTGACTCTAAATGCTATCATTAGGAAACAGGAGTTTTACTTTACCTCTGCTTGGTTAGTTGAAGCACAATTAAACAGTATCAAACACTCAAGCCATGCAGTATTTATCTTTTTATTAGAAGTATGTATTTTTGTCTTACAGTTTGCACATATTAAAAGAATTACACCTCCAAATAAGGAAGATGTGGTTCCTCCCACTGTGCTTTCTAAGAAGACCCGAGATATTTCAAGCTTAAAGCCACTGTAGTCACATGGCTGTTGCAGCTCTTCAATGTGCGTAGTGTGTGTGTGTGTTATGAGACAACGTTCTCGTATTGGTTTATCTCTTTGCCCACACAATGCACCTCTTCCTTTGAGGGCTTCCTGCACGTGCCCTGCAACCCAGGCCCAATGACCTTTGACCTTTGTCTCTCATCTCAGTATGGTCATTATCCTGAGAGGAAAAAGACTTTAGGAAAAAAAAGGGAGCCACTTCTGGATGTTTGGACAAGCTCCTTTAGATTATCAACATGTGTTCCAATTATTATCAATAAGTCATTATCAGCATTAGCGCTTTGGTTCTGGTTTGAGCTACAGGTTGGCATTAGAGTGAGGAATGCAGTTAGGTCTGGAATCCAAAGTATTAATAGGGAGTTTATCCCCTTTGTTGCAGTAACAGCCTCTACTCTCCTGTGAAGGCTTTACACTAGATGTTGGAACATTGCTGTGAATATTTGATAATAATAGTCTAATCTAGCTGCCCCTTGGTATTGGTGATCTTGGTGGCACATGTTCTTAGGCACATCCAATTCTGTTAGCAATGCTTTTCTATGGAAATTATATACCGTACAAGCTTTTCATGCAAATGGTACAACAGATGTACCTAATAATAAGTATACACAATGTGAAGAAGCTGGGTAGTTGTTGGTTGTCACCCACATTTAATCAATATCTCAAGGCCTTTATGCTTGATATAACGTGTGTGCAAATGCAGCAGCGCACACATAAACACATTAATGTACAACCACACTCAGAAAAGTGCATGAGAGAGAGAGAGAGAGAGAGAGAGAGAGAGAGAGAGGAGTTTCATCCGTCATGTGTTTTTAGCCAGTATGTGATCACGCTGGAGATCATCACTTGAGACTGACTCATCTTACTCTCTCTCTCTCTCTCTCTCTCTCTCTCTCTCTCTCTCTCTCTCTCTCTCTCACTCTCTCTCTCTCTCTCTCACTCTCTCTCTCTCTCTCTCTCTCTCTCTCTCTCACTCTCTCTCTCTCTCTCTCACTCTCTCTCTCTCTCTCTCTCTCTCTCTCACTCTCTCTCTCTCTCTATCTATCTATCTATCTATCTATCTATCTATCTATCTATCTATCTATCTATCTATCTATCTATCTCTCACACACACACACACACACATACACACATACTCTCTTTCTGTCTTTATTTCTTTGAAGTGCAAGTCTACATCTTTCCCTCATGGTTCCTTTGTTTCTCTCTCTCTTCTTCTCTCTGTCAGCCCATTTTCTCCAAGTTTGCACATCTCTCTCTCTCTCTCTCTCTCTCTCTCTCTCTCTCTCTCTCTCTCTCTCTCTCTCTCTCTCTCTCTCTCTCTCTATCTCCTTAACTCTCTCTATTTGTCTATCTGCCTTCTCTCTCTCTCTCTCTCTCTCTCTCTCTGTCTCTCTGTGTGTGTGTGTGTGTGTGTGTGTGTGTGTGTGTATGATTGAGAGTGCAGAGTTATGTTTACATGGGGCTCTGAAAATGCGCAGACATGTGTGTCTCCATTGATCCAGTGTTTTCTGTCACAGTTCAGTGGATAATGACACTAAAATAATCAGCGATAATGAATATCAGATTATTGCTGTCACAAATGGCTCCAATAGAGTATTATTCACGCATAACAACTACATAAACGCTTAACAGTCTCTCCGGTGTTGAAAACATGGCTTATTAAAAACAAAAGATCGAACAAACTGACTGGCTGGCCGATGTCGTTGCCATGGTTCACTGTTACCAGGATACCAAACAACGAGCCACCAAAACTTACTAACAGGAAATGATTTCAGTATCTGTTTCCTTTAATGTGCAACCAAAATCGCCTGAGCAACAAAGCAAGCAGCTCTCACCGAACGGAAATCGTTGGGCAACCAAAGCAAGTGTAAAGCAGAACAAGTATTACATCCTGCCATACTCTCACTTATCTCATTTAGAGATCTCCTGAAAATGCAGACCTGTTTATGTACGGCCTGTGATGCGATACCTTTCTTTAGAGCCATGACATCAGATATTTCAGTTCATCAGAAAGCCATTCCTGTTCTGGCACTATAATCAGCCACACAGCACTAGATCTACCTTAAAAACTTACAATTAAGAATTTTCATTGTAAATGTGTCATAAGAGTGACAGTGAATAACAGAAGTGGGGATTATGTAACACAATGTTGATGTCCTAGAACAGGGATTGGAAACCCCGATGTTAAGAAGAACCATTTTTTCCTTTCAATAAAAATTAAACCACTTTGGGAGCACGACATTTCATGTCTATTTCAGACCTTGGACATAAATATGTCTCAGTATGTGTTAGTAAAGGCTAAAAATATCATATAAAAGAAAATGCAGACTTACTTTGCTCTGCTTTAAGCTTTAGCTTAGCTATAGCTGCTTTTCTCACATCTCTGGCAGGAAACGTTTTAGCAAAAGTAGAAATAAAATATCTCTCAACGTTCCACGTTTTACAAGCCAGAAGTCACTTCTCATTTACCAGATTCTTTTTGGAATTTTCCCTTTCCACCTTATTGGTGCCTGAGACACCAGAATGTAACTGCTGCACTATTTAAGGTGGAATGGGAAAATTTGAATGAGAAGATGGTCAATGAGAAGTGACTTCAGCTTCATGACTTTTTAGTGTTTGACAGTTTTCAGATTAAATATATCAGGAAACCAGCTGGACTGATTATGAAAGCAAATGTGTAAATTTGTCTCCAAATGATCAATATTCATCTTAAATCTTTCTCTTTGCCTTTTCATTAGCTACTAGCTTGGCGAGACAGTTGTCGTTGCTATGGTGACCAGCAGTCTGCATGCTGATCTTCAGGGTTAAAGGGTGAATTAGTTTAAGACAGTTCATTGTTTGGAAATCTGCAAAGCTTTATTTTACTCCAAAGGAGGATTATTTTATTTTTACCAAATGTAATTCTGCTGTGGAGCTGCAATAGGGTAGTAAAATAGTTGCATGTTGCCAACCCCTGTCCTTGGAAAGCCTAATAACCCTTATAATCTATTTACATTTGATGAACATGTTTTCATCTTTTGAAAATGCTAGCTGGCCTGTGTACAGTTAGAGGTGATAATGTATTACGAACAAGCAAATAAAAAACAGAGTTTCCAAAAATTATTAAGATTTACAGAGAAAATGGAACTCCTAACAACCATGCAAGACCTGGAAGCCCACCAAACTGTCCCCGTCAGATAAACAGCAGTTAAAGCCTTCATCTTTGAGAGAGAGTAGAAAATCAAGCTGCTTCAGATCTGAAAAAATCCACAACTGTTTCTGTCCATCCTTCCGATGTGAGAAGACAACGCAGCACTATGGGTCCGAAAAGATGCAAACTGTTACTGAGAAAATGAAATAGCCAACAAAGACATTTGCAAATTAACAAAAAAGTCACTGGTGTTCTCTGAGTAGTGTTATGACCACCCCAGAGTCTAGACAGCAACATCATTGAATCTGTTTAGCATTACTTTGATTGTGAGAAACAGAAAACGCAACCAGCTTCTAAGACATGTGAAGGCAGTCACGATAAGCATGGAGCATGTTGTGTGATGGGCAGTGTAGAGGTCAGGCCTGGTGACAGCTCCAGACTGATAAATGTCAGGTTAAACTCAGCAGGACTCAGCCTGGGAGATAAGAGACAGGCAGCTATGCAGCTGGAAAAAGCCATGACCAAAAGCCTAGGAGACCACTAGATCTTCCTGACCAGAGAAGAATGTACACACACACACACACACACACACACACACACACACACACACACACACACACACACACACACACAGTATATTTATGTATGTATCGCTGTTGTCAGAAGAAAAGCTTGTATCTTCAAAATGATAACTTTACAGGAGAAGGAAAAAACCTACTTTGCTTTTAATGAAAGTCAATGGAACCAGATTTTTTTCCAAGTCATTTTGGCCCATTTCATTCATCATGAAATTTCAACACAGTGTAAAGAACAACTGGCTTTTTCAAATTATGTCAAAAACAGAAAAGCAACTAAAATGGAGGTATGAGGTTGCGTTCCGACAGCATATATGAGAATATATTAGCATATAGAATCAGCTTTTTTGGCTTCATTTATTGCTGGATGCACTGACTGTTTCCAAGTGACTGCATAATGATTTCAGAGCACAATTCACATCAATCAGAGCTTATGGTTGGTTTTATCAGAGTAGCAATAAAACACGTCCGATATGTGACTGATATTACTGATATGTGTTCTTGAAAAGGTAAGGGTAGATTGTGATACTTATTAAATCTACTAATTGTCAGTTTTGTTTGATGCCACTCTTTACATATCAAATAAATACAACAACCGTGAGACAGCAGTAGAAATAGCCACATCTCTGCATTTGCCTTAAAAGACTAAAATGCACATGGTAATGACAAAAGCCTTCAATAGCAGCTTGTATAATCTTGAGGAAAAGCATTGCCAGAATATGAAATGGTATATTCTGAAGCAGCTGCATATGAGCCAAAGGTCACTATGCCCAATGCCAAGTGTCTGCTGGAGGGGTATAAATCTGGGCTATGGAGCAGTGGAACTGTGATCTCTGGAGTGATGGAGCTCCATCCAGTATTTTTGGGATTACCTGGGATCCAGCTCATCCAACATCAGTACTTGACCTCACTAATGGTCTTGTGGCTGAACACAATCAAATCCAGTGAGAAGTGGCTGTTGCTGCAGCAAAAGGGGATAAACTCTCAATTAGTACCTTTGATTAGAGCTTAAAAAAGCTTATTGTCTACAAACATTTGAATATTCAATGTATGTAAGCAGCTATGTGCATTATTAGTGTGCCTCATATGTACCTTTAATGCATTCCTATATACCTATACTGCATAAGAAGACAGAGATTAGGCCTGTTTTTCATTGATTTTCTAAATATTTTTGTGCAAAAACAAGCACAAGCACAGCAACACAAGCGGACATCTCCCACACATGGACAGACGTGCTGATAAATGGATGTTCAATGGGATAGAGTCTGCTTTTCTTTGTACTTGTGCCCATTAACTGCACTCTTTTGGCACAAAACGTCTCTTTCTATTTTCCTTTTAGATTTTCTATGTCAATGTTGCGTTCCACTGAAATGCTCTCAGTTTGTGCCGTCAAACTGAAGAATCATCTTACCTGCAGTACAAAATCCTTCCATTCAAAAGGGCCATTCTCTTTTTTAATGCTTTCTGTTCTGCACAGTTTATCTTTAGACTTTCTTTTATGTCTCCTAACAACTATTCCCAACACTCGCTGTCTCCAACGTTGTGCATTTCTTTTTTGTCTCTTATAGATAAAGCCTCTCTGGAGGATGTCTTCTTCTTTTTTTTTAATTATTTGCAGTGTCTCTGTGTGTGAGGGATGTTTCAACACTCACCAGGGGAGGAGTGTGCGCGTGTGTGTGTGCAGGAATTTGGCTCCAGGGCACATGGATGTCCTTTCTGAATATTGCTGGAATGTTCTCTTGTGAGCTTCATGCATGCCAGTTTCCCTCAGCCGAACAGCGGGATGTTAAAGGTGATTTTTTTTCTTTTTTTTGTGATTAGATGAGCATATAAACACTGTGATGCTCTGTGCTTAAAATAGCTTATTTAATAAAGGACTAATATCATGGAAAACTGAATTTTTCGCTTAAAAATGAAATAAAAGACATAAAAGAGTTTGATATGCAAATACTGAGTGTGTTTCCTTGCACTTAATAATACAATAACTGAAGAACAGTAGTTTTTGTCAGTAATCCGACCAACGTGTTTACATGCACCTGAGTAATTAGATAAGGGGAAACTCCAGGTCTATATGAGTCACGCAGTAATCAGTTTTCTGCTTTGCAACCAGTCAGTAAACTCACAAAAGAAGATGCGAAGTAAATGGAATGTAAAAATCAAACTTCATGCTGCAGCTTTTTAACAAAATATTGCATCACTTTACCTGATAATATGAACATACATAATCTAGAAGATGAAGAATATTTAAATCCTTCATTTCAGATTTAGCATTCCTCCAAAACTGTCCAGTATCCTGTCCATCTTCGCACATGCACAGACTGAGAAATCCGAAAGACATCAGAGAAAGAGTTTACATGCGCTGAGAAATACAATTACTTAAATCCAGCTCCCTTTATCAGATTTATTAATCAGATTTCTAGATAAGAGTATGGAGTTTACATGACCATTTGAATAATCAAATCAGATAACAGCAGAAACCTGATTATGATCAGACTATTGAGTGCATGTAAACGCACTCACTGTTAAGATTTCTAAATGTACCATTTACTCCTGAGTCCATACAGTTCATGCATGGAAACATTTAAAAATGGATTTAAAAATAAATAAATAAAAAACCCAACACATTTACCATCTGGCTGCTCATTCAGCTACAGCAGTTTAGCCCCATTCATTCACGCTGAAGTTATAAAGAGTGTTTCAGCCTGGACTGCTTTTTGCATGAGAAAATACAGGGTGGCCAATGAGAACAGGATATTTACACACATTTACATCAGTCTTAAAAGTTCTGAAACAAAAGCAGCCTCTTTAACTCTTACGGACAAAGAGGGGTTGGAAAATGATCATGTAAAACTGAATTATGACTGCTGTTGATACATCAAGCCACATAAATGTCATAAGTGGATCTTAAGGGTACAAGAAAAATGACAGGAAACCAGTTAATGTTTGAAACTAAGATGCTGTAACACATTTTAAATCAAGACTTAATCTAATTCCAGCTTTTAGATAAGATGCAACTTCAAGCAAGGAACAATAACTCTATTGATCTGAGCGTCTTGAGGCAATGTTATGTTGTCCACTTGAACTAATTTAAACATCGCGTTAGATGGGTTCTGGTGCACATGTGTCCACATTGGTCACTTTTAAACATACCAGTGTGTAGATCACATGCCACCATGTTGTCTATCACTGTATGAAGATGCATGAGCCTTCTTTTATTGTTGGGTGCTCTGTGTTTTTGAGCAAACATGCAAGTGCAGTTCAGCCCAGTGAATGTTTATTATTGACTTAATTATTATTATTTATTGACTTAATCAGAGTAATGATCAAATATATATGACTTATATTCCCATTTATTTGTATTCTTGTTCAAAATTCTAATTGTGACACTAAATGGTAACGTATGAAGTTATAGCATCATTAGATCACATTGTTTACATGTTAAATAAATGTAAGACCTGCATTGAGAAAATATATTATTAACAGAGATGAACAGTTTAAATGTCAGAAAGAGCCATATTTTTGCATTGAGTTAAAACAGTTCATTGCTCTTTCGCTAAACATTTAAAGCTTCTTTGTGAAACATTAAATATATAAAAAGTTAAACTGAGTTGAAAGAGTTAGTCCTTAGCCATGTTTGATGAGGCAGAAAGTCAAACAATAGGGTTTTTTACATGAACGTGTAGCTAGTTTCGAGTGAGCTACTGAGCTTGCAGGTTCTTCGTAATAAATCACACTTCTCATAGTCAGAAAATGTGCCTCAGCGAAAAAATCTAAATTGAATTTAGTGTGTGTATAATGACAGAGATCTATCATGCCGGCCGTAATGGTCACCTCCAATCTGCACATAATCAGACGTAATGAAGGCATTTGTGCTGATACACCCTCGACGTCCTGCTGCGACATTGCCGAAAGGGGCCTCACTTTAAGGTGCCGTTTCTAACATTCCAACTTGTACATGGTCTTCTTTTTGAAGTCTACCAAATTTTTTACATTTTACAACATCAGACAACCTAAAACAGGCAGTTTACATTGCTATGATATGTGTAAATATTCTTTGTTCTGATTGGCTGCCTTCTTTTCGTGCCTCTTTCACAATATCTGTGAAAACATGTTGAGAGACGTCCCAAAAAACAATACATTCCTAATAGACTGTTACTGCAGATTTGCTTCCATATAAGTGGGTGATTCCAAGAACGGGGAGCCATTTGTGTCATATTGATATTGAGTTTATAAACATTTATGTGAGGCAAAACACATTTTAAAGACAGGACATGTGTTATCCACACTGTATGTGCATGTGTCTGATAAACTTCGAACATTGTTAAAAAACCATGTACAGCACTTTGAATTGTATTTTGCCACACTTTACCTTGTAATCATTAAAATGCTGTCGCAGTCACTTGTTCAACAGGAATATTCATTATCTAAAAATTGAAGATCATGGATGAAGAAAAGTATGTTCTGTCTTACATGTTTCTTTATTTCCCTATGACATTGTGATATTGATGGATAAGGTGACTTTGCCCAGCTACCCAAATGTTAATAAGTAAGAAGTAAGTTGTTCATTCTAAAAATCATACAGATTTGAACTCCTTAAAGTCCCAGGTTTATAACATACTAAGGCTTATTAAGCAGTGACTACAGGGACTTCAGTGCAAACTAGTAAGGGGTTAAAGTAAATCACTGAATTGCCCAGTAATACTCTATTTGAAGTCTACCTACATAAAGCTATCATAACACAAGCATTAAGCATGAACATTGAATAACATATTTACAAGGCAATACTAAAGTATTTATACCAGCTTATGCCAATAATCACAAGATACCATAAACTGAAGTAAATAACATTTTATTAACATAAGAGTTTTGCACTTTAATTCATGTGGGCCACATAGAACTGATATATGTACTTCTAAACTAGAATTTCTTTTAGTTCTTTAGTCCTATTACTTTCAGTGAGGCTTCATAATAGTGGTATGAATGGAACAAATTTCTTTCCCTGTAGTTTAAGGTCTCTTATGTCGTTGCTATGTCATTTACTTAATAGTGCATATTATGTTTGCTTATGGTTACTAGGACGAGCTCTTCATAAGTACCCAAACATTGCTTCAGAAATATGTTTAATACATGTTATGCATGTCCCTATATAGGATACCTTCTCATAAAGTGTTACCAAATGCCTTTAATGTTCTCATGCTATCAGCATGGATGCTACTTAACCACATTTAATGCATTTGCTAATTCATAGTAGTTTAATGAGAAATGTGAAACTTACCAAGTGGTGGTGATAGGAAGCAACATACTTTAACTACCCTAAAAGCTGCATCACAGGGAGTTATTATATGAAATAATTACACTGTCTGATTCCAAAGACATTGCTTCATGATATTTTACAATACTGTTTTATTAAAGTTTTGATAATAAGGAAATTTTAGAGTCCATTCATGGCAGAGAGGTACATGCAAGGCATTGTAAGGCGTTATAACATAATAAGGAGTGTTAAAATATGTTGTAATGCGTTTGTGTTGTAATGTTATTGTTGCTTGGTTTGATGGTGTGTGTATGTGTTTATTGTGTGACTTTGTGTTGGGCAGTGGGGCTAGTTAAAGAGGGTTTGTGTCAAACGTTGTGTGAAGAGTTATGGCTCGTAGTGACCTTGGCTGCTATCCCCGGCTGTGTTATGTGTCTTTTCTGCTGGTGTCAATAAAGAACACTCCTCATAGCAGAAATCATGGCACATCCTATATCTTTTTCTTTGCCAAGACGTTGCAATATAAAGCTCAGAAGCATGTAGGTTCACTGGTCATTTTGAACAGTAAATAAAATGGCCATTTGTCTTATGACCTTCTGACTCCTGGTTCCACCACCACCACTGTAAAGAAATTTTACTCATCCTCTGTAATGAACCATTTCACATCAAACCACTCTGACTGACTCTGTTTATATCTCAGTGATTGAGTTGTGTAAAATATTTCCACTTTAATGAAGTTTTCTTAGATTTAATGATGAAAAAAGATTTTTTTTAGTTACAGGGGCTACATAGCATCCCAATCATGAACTCACCAAAGAGAGTATGGCTGAGTGAGAGCATTTGGGACAATATTTAAATACAGCATTCTCTTTTATTTCAAACAAGTGAAGAAATGTGTTTTTCCATTAGACAGGCCCATTTAGTAAGAAACTCATGTGTCAGTTCCAGCAGCCTACTTATTAGTGCACACTCCACAAAGCCTATGTCTTTCTATATGCATTCACTTTGGATTAGAAAGTGGATTTCGGGGTGACTGGGAAATGGGAAGCAAATATTACCCCACTCTTATTAGCATGTGAATGCAGTCTGCACTGTAAGTGTGAAGCAGGCAGTCGTCTGGTGGAAAGTGGCCCAGGGCAAGGTGCTTTGCATCCACTTCTGAAAACATGACACGCTAGAGATTAATATTACTTGGCATACTGTAAAAAATTCCAGCTATATGTGGGGTATACGTTTATATCCCCCAAGGGTCTGCCATCAACCAGCTACTGTATCTGCAGCAAAGGTGTACTGCGTAGATAAATACCAATATTATGATATGGCTTTTCCCAGCAGTGTTTTTCTCTCTCTCCCTCTTGAGAAATATGCCCGTTTACAGCCTGTGGACTATTATAACATTTGACATATGTGCTGGAAAACCTGTGTGGGTTGGTGGGTCAGGCGTTTGCGATGGCCGAGCATGTCCACACATGTTTGTGAGCTTTATGATTTGTTTTAGCATCAATTCCATCTGAACGGAAATCAATGTTCCATTGGGAGTAAATTGTCTGTGCTCAGGCTTGAGATTTGCTCACTAATGGTCTCTTCAGCACCAACCCCCCACCCCCCAAACCCCCCAACCAGCATTTACACCCGATTACAGACAGCCTAAAGCACGCTGTCAAGTAGAGGGAAGGCTTTAAAAGTGGATTACTGGTGTTGAGTAAGGCAGAAAAATAACAGGCTCTGTTCAGTTTTGATTCATTGCTGGCATCTCAAAGTAAAATGAGGCTTTTTAACTTTACATGACCCAATTACATCACTTCACAGCCACTCCGCTCCACAGAGCTGTCATCATTATTATATTATTAGTGTAGATAAGTGTGCGTGTTCATATATATATTTAAATGTGTATGTGTGTGTATGTGTGTGTGTGTGTGTGTCAATGTGTGTATGTGTGTATATATGTCATTACAGCTTCTCATGATCCTTGTTAAAGAGAACGATCAGTAGCTACCTGCATAGGGACATTACACATGCATAAGCACTGAATAATATATTTATGAAACAACAATTCAGTATTCATAAACAGCTTATGCCATTTATTGTAAGAAAACATAAGATGTTTTATGAAGTAAATGACACTGTACTGACATAAGAGGCCTTAAAGTTATTTGTTCCACTCCAGCTATAAACCATCATTCTCAAGTA
Organism: Pygocentrus nattereri; assembly: GCF_015220715.1. NCBI lineage: Eukaryota > Metazoa > Chordata > Actinopteri > Characiformes > Serrasalmidae > Pygocentrus > Pygocentrus nattereri. Next base: position 10,789,917 of record NC_051213.1, read on the forward strand.
AAGGATCTTAGAAGGCAGACTCCAACTGAAGAACACCCGATGTCTGTTCTACATGTTTGGAGTTACAGTAAATTTCCTTTTTACATACTTAACTGGACAGGACCCCCTGTGGGCCCAAAGTTTTATTACATACCTATTAACCTAAGAATAGCTCAGCCGGTTTGCGTTGAAGTCCCTGATGTTACAAAATAATAAGCCTTAGAATATAATAAAGCTGGGATTTTAAGCAGTTAAAAGAATTTAATAGCAATACATTATTTAAAAGCATTGACATTTATCACTGTAGACTAGACTACAGGGTCTTTCTTTTCATGAAATTTTCTAATGACATATATGTGTTTATACTGGCATAAGCTGTTATAAATATATCTGTATTGCTTTATAGTCAATTTTTCAATGTGCCTGCATGTGATGCATGTGTTATGTAGGTATCCTTCAGATCGTCTGTGTATGTATATTAGTACTGCTTGCAATGATCTTTGCTAATGAGAGAGAGAAGAATTGGTGACACTTTTTTTGGTATTCCTTTATTCAGTAACAAATTGAAAGCTACAAATATGTAACCCCATGGCAGTAAGTGGTAGATTTTCTGTTACGTTTATAAGCTTTTTTTGGCAGGAATCATACATGTGAGATGCTGAATGCCTATTGTGTTTGGACCACATCAGCTTTAGATTGTCTTCAGCTTCATGCTCTATATTAGGCACAGTATGTCATATATGCTCATATATGTCATATATGCTTCTTTTTGAGGCATCTGACATTAAAATTTTATGAGATATTATCATTTACTTGGCTGGCATGCTCATGCAAGCATATTTAAGTGAGTTTTGCTTTACCATAAATTTCTCACCATATTTTCAAAAATGCTGTTTATGTGGACGAAAAGTTTAATTAAAAAGTGTCTTCAAACATACTTGAATATCTGTGGAGAAGGACTGAATCAGATATCTGAATATATATGTGTGTGTGTGTGTGTGTGTGTGTGTGTGTGTGTGTGTGTGTGTGCGCCTGTGTATGTCCCTACTCAACATAGGGTTTCTATTAGGAGTCTAAATCAGAAACACACTCTCTCGTTTTCAGAAAACCTTCAAGTGTCATTTAAAGCTCACATACTTGACATCAGGCTTTGACCGAGAACACGGCCGTCTTACTTAACTCAGTATCCTCTGGGCAGCCTATCACACACACACACACGCACACACACACACATCAAATTTCAACCAGATAATTGGGCTTATAGGACAATAAAGACTCTTCAAGGTCTACGTATACATTCCACTATCCACTCCCTCTACAGCTATTTAAGCAATGTAAGATCAGTCACCATGCAATCAACATTATGAAAACAAGAAAGAAATGCTAAACAAAACCTCCTGTTTGTTATTGCTCTCAATAAAGGACACACAGGAAATGTGCAAGGCCATACATCTTGTAACAATTTCTATAAGGTCTCTTGTGGGAAATTAAGACAGTTATTTAAGCTAGTTATCAGCAAAATACTCTGTCTGTGGAAAAAAATGGCAGAAATTTGTCAGGATATGCACCATGAACTCATTTTCACCCTTACTTTCCACACACCTACACACACACACACACACACACACACACACACACACACACACACACACACACACACACAGAGACTCATAGTAGTGGACAAGCGTGTTTTTCATCGTCTTTTTCAAGTATCTCTACTGATAACACTTTATAATAACAGGCTTAATCATGTAATCGTTTGTTAATGATAGTTAATGGTTAAATAATTGTTACTTGTGCTTCCATTTAAATTAACAATTTAAATAGTGACATAAGAATAATTAAATCACTCTACATACTTTTTATGAATGTATTCTATTTAAGAAAAATAAGTAATATAATATACCTTTGCAAATATGTATATAATGTAAATTCACAACAGAGCCCAAATATCCTTGAAAAGATGCGTACTGCTGACATGCTGTAACCTGACACTGCTGCCGTAGCTTGAATACAGATTTTAATAGTTGATGGTTGATGGTTCTCCTGATAAAAACAAAATTATTTCCAAAGCAAAAACTCATGAGCAAAACTCAATGCTGATGCCAAAAACATCAGTAACATCAGCTTTAAAACTAGAGGACACATTGGGCATAGGACCATATGACACTGGACAGTATTAATGGGGGAGCTATGGATAAATCAGCTAACAGAAGCAACAGCAAAGTGAAAAGCCAAAGCATAGCAAGACATAGCAAGAGGCTACAGTTACGAAGGAGTTTGAGCAAACAGGCCCTATTGCTCTCATTGGAGGAAACTGCATTCACTTTATTTAATGTTATTGCATTTTCAAAGTAAGGAATACATAATGATTAAGCTATAACTATAAAAAAATACACTTTTTAATAAAAAAAACTTTCTTCAGGGTTAATTGTGAGCAAATAAGACAAATACAATTAAATATGGTTATATGTGTAATGTGATTACATTACATGTAGAACCAAAGTTATGTGATTAATCGCTATTAAACATTTGTACATATTTAACAGCAAGTATTTCTATATTTTAACTCAAGTGAAAATGCAATACTTTTAATTGAGTTGTATTTTACAAAGAGTATCTCTAATTCAATGGTCTCCAACCCTGGTCCTGGAAAACTACCTTCCTGCAGAGTTTAGATCCAACCTGTATCCAATAAGATGCTCCGCCCCTTACTTAACTCATACGTCTAATACATCTGATCCGGCCAATCAGGGACATAGGAAGAAGTTGATTAGCTGGAGCAAGTGTGGCAAACTGTGGTTGCAACTAGGCTCTGCAGGAAGAAGCTCTCCAGGACCAGGGTTGGAGACCACTGCTCTAATTTCACTCAAGTATTGTGTACTTTGTCCATTCGTGATGACATCTCTGCTGATGGCCCACATATGTGGAGCAAAGGGAGAATATGTGATGTGTTCATATTAAGCCTTGCTGCAAACCACATGGGTATGGATGTGAAGGAGTAAATATGCACATGCGTGCACACCCACAAATCACTTCAGTATGACATGATTAAGTCCATAATCGTTTACACACGCAACCCAAACATACAGGACAAATACTAGACACATATTATGTCCCTTGTGGCCAAACGGCATAATTGAATGTGAGTCTGCAGTATTGTGATCAATTTGTCATGGTTTACAACTGTAGCAAACAAACTGCTCCTTATATACATACGCTGTACATATCGTCATATAAAACACTGCTGTGTGCAGTCCTCAAGTTCTTTCGAATTTGTTCTCATACATTAACCTTATGTGTTACACATGTACAGCATTCCAAAACACAGGTGAAGTTCAGGCCAGGGTCATAAATTCCTGTCCTTATATAACAGCTGTAAAGTTTTAAAACTTGCCAGGTGCTGTGAGGAAAAGCAAGTAAAAAGCTACATAATGATCTTTCAAACATGAGGACATTATTTAGACTAGGATAATTTAAATGAAATCTGATTTAATCTCCTGCCTGCATCTATGCTGACCAATTCTAATGCTTCTATAAGCAGTAAATGTCATTTGGTGATTGGTTTTGCCATTCACTTAACATTTACTGTTACATTTTAACACTGAGCGCAATTTATTAATGTCAGATTTGCTCCTGGTTTGGGGCGTAGATGCATGATGCGATCATCAGAGACGGATGCTTTACCGGACTCGTAAGCGGAGGATAATAGCGGTTTAAGAGCTGGCGTAATTTGTCACCTTTGTTTGTTCTCCGGGTAGTAAAGTACCTCAGCAAGGACGAGCAAAGATCTTGAGGAGCCTTCTGGCGGGCAGCCAAGACTGGAAAAACGCCGTGGCGGAGGGTTATAAAAAAGGGCGCCTGCCTTCCATTATCAATAATTTTAAGGCTGCCAGGAGAGCGATTGCAGGTAGTGTGTTACAGCATATTCACCCACATGGGCTCCTGATCACATAAAAACAAAAACATCACTATAAATACTGATGCTGCTGTTGTTCCAAAACCCCCTCCCTCCCCATCCCAGCCTCCACCTGCCACAAACTATCATATATTTATCTAGGCATTGATTATCTGTTACTGTAGCGGATGAGCCACGGGAAGACTGAGATCAATGGGAAGGTTTAGTTGAAGAAAGGCATTTATGAGCTGTTCCTGAGCTCCACTGCGGTATTTTATGAGCATTGCCGAGGAAGGCCAGGGTCACTACAATTCACAAAGTGGCCGGGATAGCGCAGAATGAGTATTCAACAAAGCGACACATATACGGCCTAGCTGACACCGCCTCGTATCAGGTGTCTTTTGTCACTTTTATACACATATTTCTCGTCCGTCTCGTCACAGGGAAATCGCTCTTTTCATTCCAGCTGAGTTCCCTCTCCTCCCAGCAGTCCATCAGAGGCCTTTTCTGTAGTAGCTGATGGACTGCCGAATGGCATAACAGCGAATCGAAAATGACCACGGCACTGCGCAGCGGCCCAATAATAATGGACCCGCTCTATACACAGGCTTGCAAATTAAATCTGCCTCAAAGATCCTCATCCCTGTCTTTTCGTGGCTGATGTTTCAGTGGCTCCATGGGAAAGTGTCATTATTCAGTCCAAATAAAGGAGGCAGAGTATAACACGGATGGTAACACACAGAAAAAAAATAGCAGTGTTCTCCAAGCATTCTGGCTGAATAAATTATGTGGGAGAGAAGAAAGCATTTCTCCCCATTTTAATACGACCCATTCTGAAAAAGGTAACTCTGCCTGTATTAAATACAGTTTAACATTTCAGGGCGGTCCTGCCCCCTCCACTGCAGTTGTTAATTTCTCATTACGCTGATGTTAAGCAAAGATTTTTTTGGGTTCACTTCATCAGAGGATGCAGGTAAAGCTCTGATTCAACAGCAACTCCACATTAGAGGAGTGGTTCACAGACTGCAAGCTAACGTGTGATTTACATGGTATTTTCAAAAGGTCACAAATCCAGCCTGGATGCTCTTGACAAGGTGATATTATCTTCAGAGCCAGACAGTCATGCAATACAGAAGGCCAGTACAAGCCAAATGCACTTTGTGCAAAACACGCTGTGGTTTGATTTGCATATAACTTTGGTTTGCATACAACTCTAAAATAAAAAGTCTGCTGGTGACTATAAATCTCAACAATGGGCTGCTCTAATGATTTAGCAAAGTAGAAACAGCTACATTGTCAGGACAACTCAGACTGCTTATTATAAACCATTTGAATAAGTGTCCAATTAAGCTTGGGTTTTTACAGTGAAAGGCTGTTTTTTTTTTTCAGCAGAGCAAAAATCCTGGAGATTGCATTTGCATGAATTTGTGCTTGACCCCTTTAAAAAGCAGACAAAACCAATCTGTTAAAGTTAAGGAAGAAGAAGGAAAGGTAAACTCTCAGAAAAAACATATTTAACTGTCACTGGGGTAGTACCTGTCTTGTGATTGGGGTGACACCCTCAAGGGTACATCTCAGTACCTTTAGTCAGGGAACATAATCCATTGAAATGATCATTTCTAAGTTGTATTGACTCAACGCACCCCAGCTCATTTCCAGGCTTTTTATTTCATTGTTCTGTTTTAAACATTGGGTTAAAAAAGGTACAAATAAGTCGTTTAACACTAAGTAGGGAAAAACTTATTTAACACACACACACAGTTGGACCTTAAAACCACTGTTGAACTTTGACAGTACATTTACATTGTTTGTACCTTGATGAGTGAAAAATGTACCTGCATAGAACATTTAATTCTAACAGTGAAATAGTTGATTAGAATTGCGTAACGGTAACTAATGTCAACTAACTTTCACCGGGAATTTTTGTTCAGAAATCTTAAGTTCATTTGGAAAGCCCATCGATTGCTCAAAATGAACTTCCTGTAGTGACATCAGCACAGGGTATATTGCATAGGCACATTTGTGTGGTTTTACTGTAATGACCTAAGCCGTTCTGAAACATGTGACCGCATGTTCATGAGTGTGTAACTGAAGTTGCCACAACAAGCGGTGACCTTCTGAAGAAACCCTCATGCTAAAGTGGTGGAGTGGCGTAAACATTACCTGGAAAAGTCTGTCAGTTGTGTTCAACCATAACCATGTTGTGACACCCATCAAAAACAATGGAAAGATTTACACAACCAGGAAAAATCTCTCAGCTTCTGAGGATTCATTTCCTTCTCGATAAAGAATCTTTTGGCTCTCATTCAAGATGTTTCAGTTGGTCTCAGTTACAGTTTTGGATTGCATAGTTTAGTGTTTTTTTCTGTAGCATACCTTATTTGACCCACCAGATAATGAGCAACTCCATCAGATGCATGGAAAATAGTTAACTCTGCACTATAGAGGTGATCCAGAAGGTGGCAAACACTGATATAATAGCCTAAAAGGATGTACGAGCCTGACGTCTGTGAGTTTCCACAGAAAAGGTCATCAAACACATGCATGTTGTTTTGTGTGTGCCTGCATTCCCACTGCAGTGTTTACAGCTTAGTGTCCATTCACTCCCAGCCTTGGGCAGTTTGGGCCAAAGTTTCGTGGTAATGACTACAGTAAAGTTGGGCTTCCCTCGGGCCAAATCACAATGCCTGCCTATCTCCCCACTGCCTATTTAATCAGACAGCATTCTGACAAAGGTCATTTAGGATGCATCCAAAACACAGGCTCCAAATGTTAGCCCTTGTTTGCCATTGGAAAGGGCTCCTCTTAAAACATTCACTTTTGCATTTTTCCCCCTCCTCTTGCAAGCCTGGCCATTAACCTTTACAAAAATCGAGTTTGGGTTTGACGAACGGAACAGCGTAATGCGCTTGCCGGCCTTCCGAAAGTGGATTAGGCAGCGAGACCCTTTATCAATGTGGATGGGAACCGTAGATAGTGTGTAAACCAGGCAGACAGAATGGGGTAAACAGCATATGGGTCAAGAATAGACAGTTCCCTACTCGTTATTTACCACAGCCTCTCCGCTTCGCCGCACTGCATCCTCCTGCGCCGTATTGACTGCATTTATTATGGTCAGAGGGAGCCGCCGCTGCAGAATCCTCTCATTATACATTTGTGTTCCTCTGTTCTGTGCTAGGATGAACTGTATTGATCATTGAGATAACCAACAGGCAAAATCTCTTTTTTGCTGAACTAAAGGACGACCTATTTTTGAAGTTAAGCACTTCCAGAACTGGACCACTCACCTCCTGGACTTTAGAAGATATCACGGCAAACTGATGTAATTGGGACCCATTCTAAACATAAAATGAAACAGTTGGAAATGCATTATATAGAGTGAAGTCTGGTTTGGCTTCTAGGTCGGAATCACTTACTTGCTAGACTTTAGCTCATATGGCACACTTTATATTTCCTCACTTATCAAATTGTACACTTAAAATGAACCAACTCCAGACATATACACAGTACAAAGCACAGCAGTCTGGCAGTACTGAAGCACTCTAGCGTCTACTAGAAGAAAAGAAACATTGAAAAATGCATCAAATGCAATATCAAATGCTTAGCACTCTCTTGCAAGACTTAGCTTATCATTATGTGTAAGCTAATTTAGGATTCATTGTAATTCTTGAGGTAACAGGGATCCAAATCTTTGTCACACTGGTTCCTCACTTTTATCATGTGCGCCACATTTAGAAGTGTTCCTCCTAGTTTGAACCCTTTCAAAAGGTGAAGAGTTAATGAAAACGCACCTAAACCTCTGCAGCTTGTTCAATATGTATGTTGCCGCTGAATTTTTTTGATTATGATTCATTACAGTTCCTGTAAAACCCCCACTCGACTTTTCCTGCAGCTCTTTGAGCAAGCATCTCCATTGTGATTGCTGCATTTCTCACCCATTTCAATATGTATGAGTTGGTATATAGAGCACTATCATTCACACTCATTCTTCCATAGACTCATAATGCAATTACCTCTCATGCAGCACATAGACCTGTAAACCATACATATTCATGCAAATCGCACAATTCATCTCAGACACGTTGAGGTGCTGGAGCGCAGTCAGGATGGTTCTCAGTTCCTCTTTAAAGCAAGATGCTGGCAGCACAGTCATTAAAAACGTCACGAATGGCCAATTCCTCCTCTTTTCTCTTCTCTGACAGACAGAGAGACAGTGCATATGGGCCACGGAGAGGCTGATCCACTTAAAAAGGGGCCTGGTTGCATTGTTGTGAGGGATGTCATTATGTTTCAGAGCCAGATCACAGTAATGGGCCAGACAGAGAGAGAGAATGAGAGAAAGAGGGAGAAAGAGAGGGGGAAATCGACAGATGAAAGCAGAAAGCATATCTCAGGGTCAGCTTTCAAAGAGCATCTCTTCAAATGTTATGCCAGACATTCACCATTATTAAGTGACCTTTAATCAATGGAAATAGTAAAAAAGGAAGAGAGGCCTGTTCTATAGAAGACATGAATTGTTTTACCAACACAGCTAATCTGTCCTAGCATACTTGAATGTGAAAACATGAAGTGTATGTACACGTACTCCTTATACACCACCCATGTTTGGGGACACCCTGCCATCCTTTGAAGTCTCATTTTCTCGCTACTGCTTTTCAGTTATGTACAAAAAATGCCTACAAAATATTTTGTAGGTGTGTATATTTTGCAGCATTCAGCTTCATTTTTATTAAAGAGTCATCCTTGGTATGAAGAAAGCACCCTTAAAAAATTGGTTCTTCATGAGTTCTTTAAGGAAGGCCATGGCTGTGAATGGAATCATGAAAACTTGAAGAACAATGCACGCATGAATGGTTCTCTACACGGTTAAATGGCTCTTCTTCATGAAGGAAAACCTGTTGAGTATTGAGTAACCTTTCAAAACTGGTTCTATATAGCACCAAAAAATGTTCTGCTGTTGTTAAAAGTCACTGAACTTTTTGGGGGATTTTAAAAGACTCTTTTTGATAAGAGTGTAGCTTTTGCCTAGGTTTAATTTTCTGTTCCAAACAGTTGATAAAGGCTCGGAATATATTCATAGTGAATGCATTAATAATTCATTAACACAATCAAATTTTTAAAAATACTATTACTGCATTTTCTTAATGTGACCTTTTGAACCATCATAGTAGTGCAGGCTATAGCCCAGCTGCTCCTGCCCTGTATGTTATTATAATAGAAAGTGCAATTTTAACCCTCTTGTTCGAAAACAGCCTTTAAATGACTTTTAAAGCACCTCCAGCTCATCAGCAAACTTGACAGTGCTGAGGGGAAAGCTATGGATGAATCAACAAGCAGCAAACTAACAAAATCAGCAGCAAAGTGAAAAGCTCCAGTTCTCCTCAAGATCCTCTACGGTAACAAGAGTCTATGAGCTGTAAGAATGAGAACCATTGAAGCCTCCACTCTATTCATGATATAGATAATAAACACACTCATTAGCTGGAACACGCAGCCATTGTTCTGGACTGGAATCTGTGTTCACTCTATGGAAATACCATAATTTTCAAGTTCAGGTTCATGCAAACCTGTGTTCACACAATGAAAATGTAACTGAATCATTGAAAGCGATAAATCTATTCTAATGAAATAGCTATAAGCAAATACACTACTTTTTAAATGGCAAATAATCTCTCTTTAGGCACACATTTGAACAAATAAGGCAGGTTCGGTCAACTGAAATTAGGATAATTTATATTAATTGTTTGACAGCCCAAAAAAGACACATTTTGACACATGTTTGGCCCAAAGCTTATGTTTAAATGCTGACATAACAAAACAAGACTAAACTGACTTTGGCTTCATCCCAAGTAAGACTGTCACAAATATTTGCATGTGTTATTCTTTTCTCTTCTTACTTTATAGTTATTATACATTGTTGCAGACCTACAAATAAAACATCCTGATTTGTATTCAAATATTTTAGAAAGCTAGGTGTCCCCAGACTGTGTGTACATATGTCTTTACGCACGTCGCCTCCTTTAGGCAGGCGTCGGCTCCTTCTGCTGATGGTACGTAAAACAAATATCAGATCATGTTAAGCATCTATGGTAATCCTACAGTGCTGTAGCTCAAAGGAGTGTTAGATAACATTCTCTACTGGAGCTTCTGCTTTAACTCATGCAACATGGCATGTAATATGGGACAGCGGTGATAAGTGCATGCTCTCTCTCTCTTTCCCCACCTCTCTCTCCTCTATCGCTCTTCTTTACAGCACCACTGGTGTCTCTATCCACCCTTCTGGCTGTGCACTGGTTATACCTCTAGTTTTACCTCAGCTTAAGCACATCGTCATCAATTATGCACGGCTTCTGAAAAATGAACCTTTTGGAGCTCCTCGTCTCAGGAGGAGACTTTCGCTGCCTGTTCTGTATGTATAGTAGGAGGTGTGAGGTACAAGGGAACCGTTTTTCTTTCTCTTCAGTCCAGATAAAGCACGCTCTTGTTTTCTTTAGAGAGAGGGAGTTTTCCAGTGTTCTCTTCTGTTAAGTGAAAATCGCAATGCAGTCAGCTGAACAGAGTGGGACTAAACCACTTTAAAGCACATTAGCTCTCGTCATGCTCAATGTAGTTGGTAACCATCCCAGACTGTCCAAACCAATTGTACACATGCTTTTCTCTTCCATTAGTGTCCAACAAACACATTTGTTTTCTAACAGCTTGCCAAGACATTGAGCCATACATATTATACAGTCATGTGCAAAAGTTTGGGTGCTCCTGGGCAAGTGACATGTTTTGTTGATTTTCCAGGTGTTAATAAGTTAACAACACATCCTCTACAGGGAACACACCTCTGCATATTCTGTACTTAATGCTCAATTAGCATTTATTTGCTGAATTAAGCATATTGGGAAAAAGTACAACGTAAAAACATGGCCTGTGTAAAAGTTATGGCTGGTTTTATATTTCATGTTTTATTTGATCCAGTATGTAGCATTAGCAGCAAAACCATATTTACGTTTGTTCCCTGTAGAGGATGTGTTAGGATATCACCAACATGTGATTTGACTGTTATTCAATTTCTCTCTCTCTCTCTCTCTCTCTCTCTCTCTCTCTCTCTCTCTCTCTCTCACTCCCTCCCTTTATTTGAGCCCCTGAGTGACATCGCCACATGTGAGCCACCAGAGCTGTTAGAGTCACCAGAGCTCCATGTCTGTTGGCTTATCTGCACTGTTTTGACCACCATGGACATTTCATGTTGTACAAAGCTGTGCAAACCTCACCTGCATGAACTAACCCTCCTGATGATGATGATGATGATGATGATGATGATGATGATGATGCATAAACTCAAACTATCTAATGAACCATTGCTCCATCTGTTTTCCCTATTTTGTATTCTTATATACTAATGTTGTTTGTTATCTGGTGTCAACCAGAGGAGGACGGGTTCCCTTTTTGAGTCTTGGTTCCACTCAAGGTTTTTTCCTTTTGCTCTTAGGACATTTTTCCTTACCTCTGTTGCCATTGGTGATGCTCATGGGGTCTGGGACCAGATTTTTTCTCTAAAGAAAAGAGTCATTGTGACAACACCTGTTGGAAAAAGTGCTATATAAATAAACGTTGACTTGACTAACTGTATATGTACGCATTTATGTGTAGTAATAATATGGCACATTTGCATTAGATCACTGTTGTCAGACCAAAACCGCGTATGTCCAAACTGATAACCTTACAAGAGAAAGAAAAAACATACCTTTTAATGCAAGTCAATGGAACCAGACATTATTCTGATCAATTTTGGACCATTTCTTTTGGTCAATTCATTGTGAAACTTACACATACTGTAAAAGGTAGCAAGCATTTTCAAATATGTCAAGAACTGGAAAATGCTTATAAAGTCACTGTCTGAGAAATACCTTATTTGTCAACAATTGGTAACAAAAATGCTCAATGTACCTTGAGATGTATGGTTTTACGGTTACAATCAATCTTTCTGATGTGTCAGTCCAAAATATCCCGTAGATGTTCAGTTTAGTTGGGGCCTGGCAAGTAGGCCACAGCATAGAGTTACATTATTCCTTATACTCATCAAACTATTTAGTGACCCACCATCCCTTGTGGATTAGGGCATTACCATGTGATCATGGAATAAAGGTGATCAGTCCGATTAACTTGATTTACAGTAACTTTTCCCTCCAAGGGGACCAATAAGCTAATAAAGTGTCAAACACAGCACAACAGAGCCACCAGACTGCCTATTTATATTGTGTGTGCATTTCATGATGAATGGACCAAAAGAACAGTCCAAAATTACTTGGAAAAAAGCCTGGTTCCACTGACTTACATTAAAATTAAAGTAGGTTTTTTTCCTTCCCCTGTAAACTCAGCATTTTCGAGAAGGTTTTTCCAACAGCAGCAATATGATGTGATGATTTAGGCATGCAGTTTGTCCAGTGCTCATTGGTACAGAGTATCCAACACTTGTAAGTAAATAAGAAAACTTCTAGATCAGTTGACTAAGTTTCAGTAAGAAGAAAGTTGGGTGAATTACATTTTTTGTTGAACTATCGCTTTAAATGCTCACACTCTGGTTCAAAGGCAATTCAATGTGAAGGAAAAGTGCACAGAGAAGCGAACCTCGGAGAGAAGCAATTAATGTATGGATCGCTTCT